>NC_142945.1:6110782-6293282 GCF_046866305.1 Octopus bimaculoides | reverse complement strand
TTCTCTCTGTCTTCTTTTATCCATCTTTCTCTTATTTTCTAACTCTCTCACTCACTCCGTCACTCACCCACTTTCTATCTATCTATCTATCTATCTATCTATCTATCTATCTATCTATCTATCTAATCTATCTATCTATCTATCTATCTATCTATCTATCTATCTATTTATCTATCTATCTAATCTATCTATCTATCTATCTATCTATCTATCTATCTATCTATCTATTTATCTATCTGTCAGTCTGTCTGTCCATCTCTCTGTCAGTCTGTTTGCTTGTCTGTCTTTCTGTTTGTATGCATGTATGTATGTATGTACATAGGTATGTATGTACGTATGTTTGTACGTATGTATATATGTACGTATGTGAGTGCGTGTATGTATGTATGTATGTATGTATGCATATATGTATGTATGTATGTATGTATGTATGTATGTATGAAGGTGGTGGTAGTGGTTGTGACGATGATGATAACGACGTCGAAGATGATGATGATGAAGACAATAATAATAATGTTGGTGATGGTGATGGTGATAATGGTAAAGAGGAGGAGGAGGTGAAGGAGAATGAAGATGATGATGAAAACTACGACGAGGGCGATCATGACATCGTGGCTGTCGTTGCACAATTATGATCAGCTAAAGCTGGAATGATTCAACAGTCAAGATGAGATTAATCAAATCATACCCTGGTGTTATGTGGGTATGCGGGGGCTATAGCAACAACAACATCAGCAATAATGCCATCACCATCACCACCACCATCACCATCATCATCATCATCATCATCATCATCATCACCATCAAAGAACAAGAACAGTAATGACCGTTACAGCGCTGTCGCCAGTATTACTACGTTAATAGACCAGAGCCTCGATAATGATGTGACTAAAAACGTGAATCAACGGAAGCGGGGGGGGGGAGGGGGGAGAGAGAGAAGGATGGGGAGAGGGAGGGGGAGAAGGAAGGAAGAATGAAAGAAAGAAACGTCACTAACCAACCAACCAACAAACAAACAAAAGGGAGAAAGCAAAGAAACAAAGAGAGATGAGAAGAGAGAGAGAGAGAGAGAGAGAGAGAGAGAGAGAGAGAGAGAGAGAAGAAAAGAAACGAGCAAACGAAAGGAAAGAGAAAGATGGTTAGATAAATAGAAAGGAAAGAAGAAAGAAAGAAAGAAATAAAACGCCAATTAAACGACAAAACCAAAGAGAAAAGCTAGGAGATGGAAGATTGTAAACATTGAGACAGCGAGATCGAGAAGGGAGAAGAGCGAAAGAGAGGGCAAGAGAGAGATAGAGAGAGAGAGAGAGAGAGAGAGAGAGAGAGAGTGTGTGTGTGTGTGTGTGTGTGTGTGTGTACCTGTCTGTGTGCACCTGCTTGTGTGCCCCTGTGTGCTCCTCTGTGTGTGTGTGTGTGTGTGTGTGTGTGCTAACTAGAAATAATGAATGGCATTGTATGGCTGACAGCAGATTGAACGTCATTTAGGTGAAAATAAAAGATTACTTTTGAGCGAAGTAGTTTTGTTTGAAGCGTGTTAGACATGTTAATTGGACATTAACTGATCAGTTTTGAGCAAAAGGTCAGATGAGAAGCTACACTGACTAATAAAATCACTGTTGCCTAACGCATACATACATGCATATACATATACATATACATATACAAATACATACACACACACACACAAACATATATATTATATATTTATAAATGCACACGCATACATATACGCACACACGCATGTACATGCACTCGTATATACATTTATATATATATATATATATATATATATATATATATATATATATATGCATATACATGTGTTTACTCCCATATATATACGTATGTATACATTCATATATGCGTAAAAATAAATACATATATATGTGCACATATACATATATATATATATATATATATATATATATATATATATATATATATATATATATATATATATATGCACATATACATATATACATATACATATATATATATATATATATATATATATATATATATATATATATATATATATATATATATATATATATATATATATATATATATGCATAATATGTAGTTTTATTTTATTATTTTGGTACAAGGTCACCGTGATATCGTAGTACCGAATGAATGCCTATTATATCATTACATAACAACGGTGTTGTTATACTGTTCAGAGAGTTGGAAGATGTTAATTGGTAGTTAACGGTTCAATTTTATACAAGATCTCAATTTAGATTTCTACCGAATTCCTCCCAAGGGTCTCTTCCACAAAAATGTTTTTTACTCTTTGATTGACTGTTGATGTTTCCACCAAGAACCTATATTTTGGGAACTTGTTGAGGATCCTTATCTATTGTCATTAGCTTTTACTTGTTTCAGTCACTGGAGCGTGCCCATGCTGGAGCATCGGTATATATATATATATATATATATATATATATATATATATATATATATATATATATATATATATATATATATATATGAATCAAAACATATGAATCAAAACAGTTTGATTCAAATTCGTTAATCCTCAGCCATTGAAATTTGAAATTCTAATGGGTGAGGATTAGCATCATGCTTGAAACTCGGAGTATCAATGAATTATAATCAAACTGTTTTGATCGATACATGTAATTCCCAATAAATGTGTTGAGTGCCCTTTTTTTTTTTTGTTTGTTCATTCATTTGTATATATATATATATATATATATATAATAGAAATATGTTACAAAAACAAAATAAAAACTACACGTGGAAATATAAGGGAAAAGTAAGCAGAAAAATAAGCGAAAATGCACATTGGAAATCAAAAAAAGTAAAGGTTTTTATGAAAAGTAACGATAGATATATACAATTAGATGAACTGAGGTAGGAATAAAAGTAATAAAAGTCATTATTGTGAATTGTTAAAGAGATTCAAAAGCATATCGATTTCGTAATGTATGCATATATATATGTGTATGTATATATATATATATATATATATATATATATATATATATATATATATATATATATATATATATATATATATATCTGTATGTATGTATGTATGTATGTATACATATGTATGAATGTATGTATGTATGTATATATATGTATGTATGTATGTATGTATGTATGTATGTATGTATGCATTGAAGTCCGTTCCCGCTAACCCGATTTAACCTATTTCATCTTCCCTTGGTGTACCTCTTCTTATATATATGTACACGCAGCCATACATATATGCAGCGAGCTTCTTACAGTTTCCCTCTAACAGATCCACCCACAACGCTTTGGTTGTCCCAGGGATGCAGAAGGAGAGACTAAAATAAGATGGCACGCTGTGCGACTGAGCCCGAAACCAGGTGATCAGGATGCAAACGTGTTAACCGCCTGGCCGCACCTAGCTATTTCGACTCATAACTTGGAGCTAACATTTATTCATTAAGGTATCTCTTTCGGGTTTTCTTTTGTTTTTTTTTTTGTTTTTTTTTTGTTTTGTTTTTTTTTTGTTTTGTTTTTTTTTTGCCATTTCGTGTTCAAATCACCCCGAGGTCGAAGTAACCTATATTTATAACTGCAATCGTTCAAAGCAATATTAGTTATATAACCAGAATCTACTGAACTCCCTTTGATCTTAACCTGCAGCCGATAATATCTAGAAATAATTGCGTCACATCTACGTAGATTTCCTTTACTTAGATCTTTCCGAAATTGTCGACGAACAGATGTCGGCAAGAGAAAAAAAATGGCGTCGTTTTTCTTCGATTCTTTAACAATACTTTAATCTTCAATCAACATGGAAAAAAACTGATCTACTTAATATGATGAAAAATTCCAAATTACCAAATTCTTTGGAGGGAATTTTTTTTTTTTTTTTTTTTTTTGGTGGGGAAATGGTTTATCGTTTATCTTTCACTTGTTTCAGTCATTAGACTGCGGCCATACACAGTCGCATATCTATGTATGTATTTATGTGTGTTTGAAGGTATTCAGACCAAATTTTCTTCATTTCGAGCCACTCACCCAATGAATATTTCTGCCAAATTTGGTGAAAATCCGTTCAGCTGTTTTCCAGTAATTTTGCAAACACAGACAAACAGACCAAGACGCATACGCGCGCAGACTAATAACAATGATGGACACATTAATGATGTAGTCCAAGATATCTATGTGTGTGGAACAAAACACAAGGAGCGATCACAGCTGGAAAGCTTTTTCTCAAGGGGTTTTTCTTTTCTTCTTTTTCCAGTTAAGAATTGACTCAGAGCTAAACAGCAACATCCTATAACACGTTTTATGAAAACATACATTTATTACAAAACAAAAACAGCAAGAAATAAATAAATGTATTATTTATTGTTGTTTTCTCGATTTGTTTTTTCTTGTTTCATATCCTTCGGTTTGTTTTTGTTGTTGCTTGATGTCTTATTATTTTTTTCTTCCGTTTTTTAATATTTGGCTCAATTTTTAAAACAATTAAAATGTCAAGTTTTCAAAAAGATACGAAAAACGAAAAATAAAATCGTAAAATTCCATAAAATGATCACGTATTATATAAATATTCTTTAAAAGTAAAAAATCGTCTTAAAAACAATGAAATATTTAAGAAATAAACAACTACAATAAATGAAATTAATTATCTTAATAAAGAACTATTGATTATTTTCATTTAGTTAGAATTTATTTCAGTTTTTTTCCTCTTCTACAAAAAAAAAATAATAATAATAATTATCTGTAAAATATTCCATTGTGAACTTTCTTTTTGGAGAACTGGGTTACATAGATTATTTGCCAACATAACATGGCTATCATGTCGTATAGCCAGCTGGAGACGATGTCTCCTGGGGCTAAATTACAGCAACATTCGTCCTAAACCAGGACTGCCGTATTATGTTGGCAAACAATCTTTACTCCAAAGTATTGTTGCTGAATATCTCTCGTTGTGATATGTAAACATAGTAATTATCTGGGTTATATACAGGGTGATTCAAAAGTCTCCATACATCGGGAATTTTTTTTTTTTTATAAGAAACAGTTTATAAGATATGATTTGGGAAGTTAAGCAGCTGTGGTCGATGCAAAAGGTAGCAGTAGTACCAATAATTGTCGGAGCCCTGGGAACAGAGAGCAAAAATCTCGAGAAGTACGTGGAACAGATAGGCGCTGCAATAAGGATGGAGCACTTGCAGAAAACAGCACTGCATGGAACCGCTCGAATACTCCGGAAGGTGCTCGAAAAAATAAGAGGTGTTACCTTAGTTCACTGGTAGGGAACAGCTGACACTGTAGCACATCTCCAGCGTTAGAAGCTGTGCAAAGGCAATAATGATAATAATAATAATAATAATAATAATAATAATGATAATAATAATAATAATAATAATAATAATAATAATAATAATAATAATAATAATAATAATAATAATAATCCTTTCTACTTTAGGTACCAGCATTTGACTGGTACTTATTTTATTGAACCCCGAGAAGATAAAATATTAATAATAATAATAATAATAATAATAATAATAAATTAAGCCAAATAAGCTTACAGAAACGAATGCGAATTTTAAAAGCATTTTATCAGTTTTTAATGAACACATTTTAAAATTTGTCATAAATTGCTCATTGTTATATATTTCGCTGTTATTGTTGTCTTCATCTTCATTATTGGTGGTGTTCAGATTCGTGTTCTGTGCCTTTTTATCGTTCATCATCAGTGTTGTGTTGTTGTCTAATCTTGCAGTTTTAGTTTGTATTCCCATGCAAGCGTTGCAGAAATTGTTTTTTCATCCTCACGCCCATCGGCTATAATTTGCAATTTTCACGTGGGCGTTCTTATATATATTTTTTTTGTGTGTGTACATACGTACATACACACATATACACATAATTTTGTATACATGCATATGTGTATATACATACATGTATATATTTGATATGTTGTTGTGTGTGTATGTATATATGCACACACACACGTGTATATGATTGTTTTACACAAATTTATGCACACACATGTACACATATGCACGCACACATATATACATATACACAAACAGAGGTGCAGTGCAAACGTCTATAACCATAGGCAGTTCATAACAGAAATAATATTTAGTATAAAATATAATTTAATTAACAACGCTCTAATGACTAAATTATTTTTAATCAATGTCTCACTTCTGAATTTCCCAATAAGTTTTCGAATTAACATCGATCTGCTCCTGGAGACTTTTAAACCCGTGTTTTATATAAGATATTTGTTTTTAGAGTAGAAGATGCTCATTTGGTAAGATATGCTTCAATGGCGTCCGTTTCTGTTGTGACTATTATCATTTACTGTGACGGTTTGATGATATAGATATAACCCAGTGGTACTGAACCGGGCTTCATATGGCCCCTTAGGGCCCATATAAGATTTTTGAGGTCCACGTGACGAAATAGTAAATTGGGGATTCACAATAGTAGTTTAAGGGCCCCTGAAAACAATTTGCATTAAATGTATGTATTGCAAGAAACAACTAGGTTTCTTTCTCTAGCATTTTATGTAGTTCAACCTACACAAGTTAATGTGTGGAAAACGAAATAGGAATTTTAAAAGGAGTATCTGTAAAACTATTTTTTAAACACCAAATGGCGGTGGGGGTCCACCAGAATAAAATAGTAATCAAAGGGCTTCATAGATATTTAAAAAATGGTGTAAATTAAGGTAACGTTATCCTTAACTGTGAAGACGCATGGCCTAGTGGTTAGCATGTTGCACTCAGGATTGTAATTTCGATTTCCGGACGTTGAGTTGTCTTTGTTTTTTGTTTTTCGTTTTTTAGCAAAACAGGTTCATTTCATGTTACTTCTGTCCAGTTGTAAATGAGTCCCTGCAATGAACTGATACTCCGTTCAGGGCCAGCATCGTGTTCTTGATCACTTATACGCCACGGAAACCCGATATCCGGCCCAGTGAGTCGAAGGACTCGAGCCATGAATGTCCAGATAGCTTTTACCGCTTATATTTTCATGGTCGGTTGATGTAAAATATCTTTTTAAAGTGCCCCACTAGTAATTATTAGGCGGAGTAGAGCACTATAATTATAAGTAAAATAATAAATTATCAAAAAAATAAGAAGAAAAAAATTGACCCTTTTTTTTGTAGCTTAAAGTGTATAACAATAATTTTAGATCTAACATGTATGTATTTCATTTCTCAAATAAAACTGTGGCTCAAGCAATGGAACTTTTAGGTGATAAGATCGACCGGTTAGAAACAACAATCAAATCTGCTTCAAATCCCACCCTTATTGCATTAAGTCAGAACTAAAAAAAAAACTAAGTTTGGAGCTACTGCTGAACAATAATACAGGGTGTCCACAAAGTCTGGGTACATGGAGTAAATAAAAGCATAACACAAACAATTATATATAAGAAATAATACTTTCTTAAAGTGTGTGTTAATTCCCATGTACCCAGACTTTGTGGATACCCTGTAGAACGTTTAGCATCATAAATTTGTACCACCACAGCTTATCTCGGACTTAACCATAAATAACGTATTCATTGAGTAAATCAAATTATTTGTAGAAATAAAATAAAAACTCAGTGAACAGAAGTATTTTTAATTAAAGGAATATTTAAGAAAAATAAATGCTAGTGAAACTTGAAATTAAATCGTTCGATTCATATCAAGTTTTACAGACTTCATGAATGGAATGTAAAGCTTTACTTATCTCCCTTTAAGCACGGGAGATAACTCTAAAATGACAATTTGCATAGCCTCCCTTGGATTCATGTTATAGATAACATACAAATCCAGGATTTTATTAATAATATCCGGTTCTCGTTGTCATATATATAAAAGTTCCGAAATTAGGACAGAAACGAAACAGAAAAACACACAAAATTCACACACAGGACAAGACGTTGCTAATCCTCTTCAGTTATCACTAAAGGCGTGAGATTGTTACAGTCTTTTGGACGCTAACGGATGAGGATTAGCTTCGTCTTGTTCTATTGTGTGAATTTTCCATTTCTTCCTCTGTTTTTCGTTTTTGTTCTAATTTTGAAACTTATTATTTAATATAACGCTATGAACGCTTCTTATTTCTTATTTTTTTAACTATTCAATCACACACACACACACACACACATAGAGAAAGAGATGGATATATATTTTATTTTAAAAGTTGCAAAAACATCACAAAAAACTGCTACTCAAATTCCCGTTCATCGGACGGGAACGGGAAACTCCCATCGGCAGCTTCTGTGACGTTTTGTGTGATTTTTACAGCTTTAATTATAAGGTATATTATTCTACCATCGGTATTCGAGCACTGTTTTTCCCCACCTTCTTTCACATTCATGTGCTTACTCTGGTATATGCATACATACACACAAACACACATATATATATATATATATATATATATATATATTGTGTGTGTGTGTGAGAGAGAGAGAGAGAGAGAGAGCTCTTTTATTAACAATACAATTGTAGTCGATCAAACCTGTGATCAAAAACATCCCATCAATGACCGTTTCGTTTTTCCAGTATCGTGTAGATTAATATTTATATTCCTAAAACATTATACATTGATTTACGGGGAAAATTGGCTGCAATATTTAGCAGGTCAATATTCTAAACACTTGTTGTCTCTGCCTCTTCAATAAAATAAATTAGACTGAATATTCAAATATAATTAACGCAATACTTATAAAGTTATGTGTTGTATGTATAAATGACTGCGTTGTGCGTTTATAAATGTACCAGATAAAGTTAAGTGGATGAGGACTGGCAGTCAGTGACCAGATATGAATAGAAGGCTATGTGTGAGGGGATGAGGTGTATATGTGTGTCTATGCGTGTTTGTGTTTGTGTGTGTGTGTGTGTGTGGTTTGTGGTGTGTAGGGAAGGAGGTGTATGTGCATGTGTTGGTGTATGTATACATGTGTGTATATAGGTATTTTTTAAAATTTTAACAATGTAGTTTATATTTCTAACGTCGAAAAGCCCATTTTTACAAAATTTTAACTCCACCCATAACTACTCTGTCTGTCATTTACTCCCTCTCCTCTTCAGTGCCTATGATTCTTTCTCTCTCACTCTGTGTGTGTGGCATTCTGTTACTCATGCCTACCACCAAACCTAGTATGTGCACTACCCTACACCTTTTATCTGTATCTTTCTTTTTTCTCTCTTATACTCTCTCTATAAAATGTGACTGGGGAGACCAACCAACCAACCAACTAATTTATATCAGCTTTTCCGAAATAGACAATAGAGTTGAAGCCGTAGTGGCTGCTTACCTCATACACTGCTCAAATCTCCATAAAGAGTTTACTGAGATCCCTTTATTTTTAGCAAGTCGTGTGACTCTATTGAGGCTCTCTCATTGATTTCGTATATTATCTGGTAACAAGATCCATTGGAATGACCAGTTTTGCTCCAGGACACACTGACATTCAGCCACATAGTCAAAAGAACATGTTCTCATATTATAAGACTTTGTCCAAATATTTACAAAACAGAAAATACGGCCAAAGCCACCCAAGAAGTAAGAAGCAGTCATAATACAATCGGTGCAGTAGTTTCACCAATCACTCTGCATCTATGGAAGTGAGATATAAGCTATGTCTTGAAACTATACAAACACCTCTATCATACAATGCTCCCCCTGGTTATATCAGCGAATTTATAACTTTCCATTGACATATTTGTAAATTAAGTCCTTCAGTGCTTCAACAAAGGAAAAGATTAAAACTTCACAACAAAAACAATTGCATTTGTTGTTGATTGTTAAATATTGTAATTATATTTCTAATTCAGATATTTAGTGTTTTGTTTATAATTTTCTTTGGTTTTTCATTAAAGTAATAACAGGTCAATTATGTTGTTGTTTAATCACTAGTCAAACCTATTATCAAAACTGTTTCATTTACAAGCACTCCATTTTGTCTTGTATTGTGTACACGACAGTATACAGTGACTCATTGGAAATTCAGCTGCTATATCTAGCCGTGAAATTACTATATTTGTAACTTGCAGTCTTCTTTGTAAGTTTCACTTGATCCATGTAAAAGCAGAGTGTGTCAAAAACTAAACATAGTTGAATAAACCAGCTAAACACTTACCAAATTCTATAATGCTACTATTGTTTAATACTGAAAATTTGACACTTCCTTATTGTACATCCTTCTAAGTACTATTTGACATGTCACCAGATACAAACTACTGATGTATTGTGACAACCACTTAACTTCACCATCTATACTTTGAAAATATACATACATACGTGTATAACAAATACTGTACAATAGAAATTTTTTTCCCAGAAGATGTGTCACAATAAACAAATGGCAATTTAGAACAGCTCCATCGGAACAGGAGAAATGATAAACTTGAGAATCAAGAATTCTTCAAAGTTGACATGAAATAAAGAAAAAGGAAAGGCTTTTTGTCTAGAGATAAGAGGACATGTGAAGACATGTTTCTGCTTTGATAGGTGTCATCAGCACAACAGTTGTCTTGTAGCCAAGGAACATAGTCATATATGAAAAGAGTAGAACACAAATATGGCTGAAGCGGGATGGGCTACTCAACCTGAAGAAAATTCTAACTGGGTCCCACTTGCAGGGCTCCAAACAATCACAAAGGAACTATATAAACAAGAGCACAAACGATTAGCCCGAGATGATTTTTTAAATGAGAATATCTGAAATAAACTCGACAGATGCCAGTCATCGAATTTGATTTCAATTTCGATTTCACTTGCCTCAACAGGTCTTCACAAGCAGAGTTTAGTGTCCAATGAAGGAAAGGTACACATAAGTGGGCTGGTTACACCCCTGGCATAGGCCACAGGTTATGGTCTCACTTGACTTGCCGAGTCTTCTCAAGCACAGCATATTTCCAAAAGGTCTCGGTCATTAGTCAATGCCTCGGTGAGGCCTAATGTTCGAAGGTCGTGCTTCACCACCTCATCCCAGGTCTTTCTGGGTCTACCTCCTCCACAGAGCGTGGCACTTTGTCACACAGCTATCCTCATCCATTCTCGCTACATGACCATACCAGCACAATCATCTCTCTTGCACATCACATCTGATACTTCTTAGGTCCAACTTTTCTCTCAAGATACTTACACTCTGTCGAGTATGCACACTGACATTACAAATCCATCGGAGCATACAGCCTTCATTCCTTGTGAGCTTACGCATGTCCTCAACAGTCACGGTCCGTGTTCCACTGCCAAGTAGCATGGGTGTTTGCACACATACCTCATACAGTCTGCCTTTTACTCTGAGCGAGAGGCCCTTTGTCACCAGCAGAGGTAAGAGCTCTCTGAACTTTGCCCAGGCTATTCTTGTTCTAGCAGCTACACTTTCAGTGCACCCACCCCCGCTACTGACTTGGTCACCTAGGTAACAGAAGCTATCAACTACTTCTAGTTTTTCTCCCTGGAATGTGGCAGAAGTTGTTCTCTGCACCTTTTCCGTGTTTATTGCTCCGGAGCATCTGCCACATACATCCTGTCTTGAATTCCTCTGTTATTGCCTGGAGGACTATGATGAATGGGAGGAGGCTGAGGACTGAACCCCTACATCTACCTGGAATTCTTTACTGTACAATATATATATATATATATATATATATATATACACACGGCAGGCTTCTTTCAGTTTCCATCTACCAAATTCACTCACAAGGCTTTGGTTGATTTGAGGCTATAGTAGAAGACATTTGCCCAAGGTACCACGCAGTGAGACTGAACCAAGAACCACGTGGTTGGGAAGCAAGCTTCTTTGCCACACAGCCATGCCGGTGCCCCTATGCGAGGGCACTGAAAAAATCCTGGCTTTGGGTAGAAAAAGATACAGGAGGATCATTTAATTATGATTTTATTTAACATATTCCCCTCTCAGATTCACACACTTATTGCAATAGCCCTTCAGATGTTCTAAACCCTGTACAAGAACTTGGAAGGTTAGGCCTCCAACCATATCTGTTGCAATACCCTTAAAGCCAGGAGCTTTTCAGCACTCACGTGTATATATTCTGAGGCTGTAGCATGGCCAAATCGTTATTTTATGAGTTTTCAACTTGTAATTACTTCTATTAGTAGAAATATCCATTTTTTTGTCATGATGCTTGCATAACTTAAAAAAATTAGACTGTTCATGGTTGCCTAATGTAGAAATATTTCATAAATATTATTATCATTAATTATTTTATCAATTCTTATATATTATAATACTTAGATGTATTGTTTATTAAGATAAAATAGAATATCAAGATTGATTTGTCGTATAATATTTTAGAGCATTAGGGTAGTGTGCTGGCAGAATTGTTAGCGTGCTGGGCGAAATGCTTAGCAGTATTTTGTCTGTCTTTACGTTCTGAGTTCAAATTCCGCCGAGGTCGACTTTGTCTTTCATCTTTTTAGAGTTGATTAAATAAGTACCAGTTATGCACTGGGGTCGATGTAATCGACTTAAACCCTTTGTCTGTCCTTGTTTGTCCCCTCTATGTTTAGTTGCCTGTGGGCAATAAAGAAATAAATATTTTAGAGTATTAGGTAATGTTAGTTGAACATTATATATGAAGAGAGAGTAGACGCGCAATGGCCCAGTGGTTAGGGCAGTGGACTCGTGGTCATAGGATCACGGTTTCGATTCCCAGACCAGACGCTGTGAGTGTTTATTGAGCAAAAACACCTAAAAGCTCCACAAGGCTCCAGCAGGGAATGGTGGCGAACCCTGCTGTACTCTTTCACCACAAATTTCTCTTACTTCCTGTTTCTGTTGTGCCTGTAATTCAAAGGGTCAACCTTGTCACACTGTGTCACGCTGAATATCCCTGAGAACTACGTTAAGGGTACACGTGTCTGTGGAGTGCTCAGCCACTTGCACGTTAATTTCATGAGCAGGCTGTTCCGTTGATCAGATCAACTGGAACCCTCGACGTTGTAAGCAACGGAGTGCCAACAACAACAACAACAACAGTCAATTACCCACCTGCCCCAGTGCTCTGAGACGATGAAAAACAAAGCCAACCTTGGCAGAATTTGAACTCAGCAATTTGTCCAGCATGCTAACAATTCTGCCAGCTCACTGCCTTGAAGATCATAAATAATGGCAAAACATTGAAATATAAAAAGCAGAGAGCTGACAGAATAATTAGTAGACCTGACAAAATGTTTAGTGGCACTTTGTCCATCTTCATGCTCTGAGTTCAAATTCCACCAAGATCAACTCTGCCTTTCATCATTTCAGGGTTGATGAAATAAATACCAGTTGAAAACTGGGGGTCAATGTAATGGACTAGCCACACCCCAAAATTTTAGGCCTTGTGCTTATAATAAAACAGGATTATTGTTATTATTTGCGGTGGTGAGCTGGCAGAATTGTGAGTGAGTCAGACAAAATGTGAAGTGGTGTTTTGCCTGCCAAGGTTGACTTTGCCGTCATCTTTTTGGGGATTGATAAATAAAGTACTGTTTACATACTGGAGTTGAAGTAACCAACTTGCCTGACTCCACCTGAAATTACTGGCCTTGTGCCAAAAATTAGAATTATTATTATCCAAGTTATCATTGGGTAAAGAATGAAGTAATATTTTGTAATTCTGTTGGGTAGTTCTGTAATAAAAAGGAAAGCATTTCAGAAATACGCATCATCATTAGAGAGAAAAGGCAGATAAAAGAGAGAGAGAGAGAGGAGGCGGCGGGGAGGAGAAAGGTGGATGCATGGAAAGAAGACTGTCAATAAAACCCCAGCCAGGTGTTATATTTTTGCACCTACATTTGCCCGTTTTGCGTACTGTCCCCTTCTACAAACTTCAACAAGACCCTGAGTGCCAACATGATACAGCAAATAATATTTTCGGTCTACATGTGCCATATCAATACCAGTCACCATCTCGTCATTACTTATAACCAATGGGGGGGGGGGGGGGAGAGCCTTTATTTGGTTGTTGAATTTCCTAGAAATAGCAAGCAGTTCTTCCTCAAAATACATCCTACTGTTGTAAATAATCCTTTCAAATAAAGGTGCAAAACCTGAAATTTTTGAGAGGAGGGGCTAGTGAATTATACCAACCCCAAGTATTTGACTGGTACTTATTTTATCAGCCCCCCCCCCCAAAAGGATGAAAGCCAAATCTTCACCAAGCAGAATGTTTTCAATCGTAAGTCAGCTCAATCAAGGTTTGACCTGGGGTTAAACAGCAATGTTCTATCAATCAATGGTCTTTAGTCATCAGACTGGAACCATGCAAAGGCAGAATTTTTCTTAATTATTTGCAAATATTGCAACCATATACACACACACAAGTGTGGCTGAGTGGTTAAGAGACTTGTTTCCCAACTATGTGGTTTTGGGTTCAGTCCCACTGCAGACCACCTTCGGCAAGTGTCTTCGGCTTGTGTGAGTTGACCTATGTAAAATGCTAGAGAAGGGAACCATGCTGTTTTTTGCAATACATTTAAAGCAAGACCTTTTTCAGGAGCCCTTAACATACTATTGAGGATCTCAAATTTACCATTCCGTTGAATGAACCCCACCCTATCTTATATAAATCCTCAGGGGTCATACACACTCCAATTGAGAACCACTGATCTGCATGGAGGAGAAAAGAGAGAGAGAGAGCATGTATACGCATGTGTGCATGCAAAAGAGAGGGGGGGAGAGAGAGTGAAAGAACAAGAATATAACGCATGGGAAAGAGAATTCCAAGAACTAAGAAATTTTCCAAAGATTTTTTTTTTTTTTGGAATCAACATCTGGCAAATTTTATTATTATTATTAATATTACGTTGCTGCCAAAAAATTTGAAAAATAATTATAAAATAAAACAAAAAACAAAAACAAAAATAGAAACAAATAAAAAGTTACAATTATTATTTGAAAGGAAAAAAAAAATTAATATTAATAATAATAATAATAATAACAACAACAACAACCACAAACACACAAACAATAAACCATAGAATTTAGCAGCAATTCTTTGCAGCAGTAACAAAGGTTGTATTTTGTTTCTTTTTTCTTTTTAATTCTTTTTTTTTTTTTTTTTGTTTCTTTCAGGAAAGAATGGTTGGTGACATCATTGCAAGAATACATTGTCAAATATGGAGCAGTTCTGACTATGGTAAAATGACAGACAGAAACATACATACATACATACATACACTCTTACATACATACACACACATATGTAAATATACACATATACATACATACAAACATAGACAAGGTTGTAGGGATTTCCAAATTTTTTTTTTTCCTTTTTGGTAGGGGTGTGGGGTTGTTGTTGCTGCTGCTGCTGTTGTTGTTGCAGTTGTTAAAATGGAATGGCTGGGAGAGGAGAGGGTGGCATGAGAGAAAGACAGTGAAAAAT
The DNA here is from genome assembly GCF_046866305.1 of Octopus bimaculoides. Taxonomy (NCBI): domain Eukaryota; kingdom Metazoa; phylum Mollusca; class Cephalopoda; order Octopoda; family Octopodidae; genus Octopus; species Octopus bimaculoides. Next base: position 6,277,906 of record NC_142945.1, on the reverse strand, counting down.
ATATTCAAAAGGTTACTGTTTGTGTTAAATAATTAAAAAAAAAAAAACCAAAATACCACTGTCCAATATTATGATTATTATTATTACTATTATTTTATACTTCGTTTATATTTATTAAATGGTTTTGCTCCTTTTTTTTTTTTGTTTCGTTTTGTCAAAAACTGTTCATTATGAGATTGATAACTTATCTCCTTTTCAGACATATATACGTATGTGCGCACACACACACACACACACACACACACTGAGAAAGCAAGGTATAGGGGGAATGAGAGATGAATGTGTGTGAGTATATATGTACGTATGTATTATATATATATATATATATATATATATATATATACACACAAACACAGACAGACAGACAGATACTAAAATTGAGATAAATAGGAACCAATAGGCAAAAGCGGACAGACAGATCAATATTTGAACTTTTGTCTTCATCATCCAATCCAAGTTACCATCAACTTGGTCAGCTTTTCAGCCTTCATAAATGATTTTGTCTGCCAATGTCAGTAAAATTTTATAAATATATATATATATACACACACATTTCACTGTATCAACCAGGCTATCAGATATTGTTATATGCCACTGTCAGAATGTATATCCTTGTATTATTGTAGTAGCTTTCAAATGGTGACACCCAACAGGCTGTGTGGGCAACTCAACATTCCCCACCCACCAGGATATCAGTTCACATAAAAAGCACTTATGCTAGTGCCATGTCAAAAGCACTCACTACACCCTGAAGTGGCTGGTGTTAAGGGCATCTGGTCATAGAAACCTTGCCAAAACAGACAACTGGAGCCTAGAGCAGCTCTCCAGGCTTGCCAGCTCCTATCAAACTGCCCAACGAGTGCCAGCATGGAAAACAGACATTAAATGATAATTATGTAACCTTTATTCATTTCACATCGGTTTATTATGTATATCTTATTGAGGAATTGTTTTGTAACTGGATGCCCTTCTGGTTACCAGCCTGAGCCCGTTTTTCAAGTAACGGATCTCCCATTTCATACATCTTCACAGGTGTGAAGCAAACTGATGATTTATCGACAATAACAGCGATGACAATGACAACAATTCTGCTTGTAGCAAATGACTTTTCATAGAGCACAAATGCAAACACGACAGGCTTCTTTCAGTTTCCATCATCTACGAAATCTAATCACAAAGCTTCGTTGACCTGGGGCCATAGTAGAGGATTCTTGCTCAGGGTGTTATGCATGAGAATGAGCCTGAAACCATGCAGTTGGGAAGTGAACTTCTTAATCAGAAAGCCATATCTATCTCTATACATCCTTCTTTCTGGTACTCTATTAGTTATGACCACCGAAGGTTTCAGCTGATCTGATCAACAGAGCAGCCAGCCTGCTCGTGATATTAACACGTCTGTGGTTGAGCACTCCACAGACATGCATACCCTCAGGGATCTTCAACTTGACAATCAAGGTGACAAGGCTGACCTTTTTTAAATACAGGAACAACTCGTTATTGCCAGCTGTGTGGACTGGAGCAATGGAGAAAAAGAAAGTGTCTTGCTCGAGGACACAACATGCTGCCAGTTATCAAGCTCATGACCGTACAATTGTGAGCTGGGTTACCCAAACCATTCAGCCACATGTTTTCTCACACATGGATGTGTGCAGAAATTTAAAACATATCAGTGGAGAATAACAAGATTTTGAAATATTCACACTAATTATTATATATATATATATATATATATATATATATATATATATATATAGATATATATATATATAGATATATATAGATATATATATATATATATATATAATAATAATAATATTAGGGATAAAAATCCAAAATTACAGGTAAAAACTCAATTAAAATAAATTCATTAAAAATTAAAATTAAATTAAGTTTCAAGTATAAAATATATATATAAATATATAGTTTTAGGGAAAAGAACCAAGGTTCACGAACTCATCGATATGTGACACTGGATTTTCATCGATGAGTTCATGAACCTTGGTTCTTTCCCCTAAAACTATATATTTATATATATACACACATCCATACATGCACACTTCACACGACAGGACTCCCAAAACATTAAAATAATACTGAGAATATTGACATTTCTCTACATGTAAAAGAGATAAAGCATAGCCGAATATAAACCTCTGAATATAATTAGATATCATGAAATAAATAATGATAGCACATTATTTGCACCGACAGGCGAGTGAGCAAGTGATGTAGGAGAAATTAGTTTAGCAGTGTGACAACCCAGAATCCATTCAGACGAGTGAAAGGGGTCGAGAGAGAAAGAAAGGGAATTGTTTTATGAATCCTGAATTAATACTTTTTTTTGTTTTGTTTTTACTCGTTTGTCATTCAACTGGGGCAATGCCTTGTAAGTGCTTTTTTTTCCCCCCAAGTCAAACAGATCAACCCCAGTATTTTGTTTTCTAAGCTAGGTGCTTATTCTATCAATCTCTTTTGCCAAACTGCTGAGTTATGGGGGACATAAACAAACCTACACCGGATTTCAAAAGGTTGGGGAGGGAACAAACAGAAGCACACACACACAATTATAAATTGGCTTCCACATAGTTTCCTTCTATCAAATCCACTTGAGTGTTATTGTTTTAGGCAGCAGATGACTGATCAAGGAGACCTATACCCAACGCATTCCAACCATGACTAACCATCCTCTAGTAATGCTGTTGTAATGTCATGCAAATAAAATTTAGTTCTAAGTAAATGTTTATAGATAAGCTCTTTTATAATATTTTAGGGATTTTCTTTTTCATAGCAAGGCCTCTTGTACACCCACTAAAAAAAGCCTGCAGTACATCACAGATGACAAGGAAATCCCTAATCCAAGATAACATTATTGAATGTCCATGTCTTTTTTTTCTAAAGATAGGGTGTAATATAAGGGAGATTTGGCTGCCATTTCTAGTGGTCTGAGTGACCACATAGAGGTTCACACCTGCAAACTTTAGCGTGATTGCAAAGCAAACATGTATCCATATGTAAGAATACACACACACACACACACAAACATACCTTCTTTGAGTGAAAGCATGTTCAAAGTTAACCCATCGCCTTTATCTTTTACTTGTTTCAGTCATTAGACTGTGGCCAAGCTGGGGCGCCACCTTGAAGAGTTTTACTCAGATGAATTGATCCTAGAACTTATTTTTTTTATGCCTGGCACATTCTCTCAGTCTTTTTTGCTGAAACGCTAAGTTACAGGGATGTACACGCACAATCACCAGCTGTCAAATGGCAGTTAGGAAATAGAAACAAAACTATGCACACACATGATGAGCTTCTTTCAGTTTCCGTCTACCAAATCCATTCACAAGGCTCTGGTCGACCTGAGGCCATAGAAGACACTTGACCAAGGTGCCACGTAGTGGGACTGAACCTCCAACTATCTGGTTGGAAAACAAAATTTCTTTACCACAGTCATGCCTGTGCATTAATTTTAATTCAACAATTAATTACAACAAATAAATACTGTGCATTGTGTAATTTTCTCTAAGTTTGGGGACCCAGTGGATGAAAGGCTGCCTTCTCCCATTCTCTGAGTGTAGATAAAACGTCTATCTTTTTATTAATACAATAGTGTGATTGAAGGGAGATTGGGCTGCTATTTCTAAAAGGCTGATCAACAACATAGATGCTTACTTGTTGGCCTATGTCACCAAACTGTGACAGTCAGAAAGAAGCAACACTACTCACAAGTCTATCAACCTCTAGGGCTCTGGCGTCATTGCAACATTGGATATGTGGCCTCCCTCCATCTCATAACTAACACATGCAATCTAAACATTTAGTAATAATAGCTTCTGTCATGGGTTATTTCTGAGTTACAGTCAATCACAGATTGGCCTAGTCGATACCTTGTTTGAGACCAAATATGTTAAGAAGCTATCTCTCATACACACACAGATTTAAGAACAGAGACAGGTAAAAACAGCTTTTTACAGGTGTGTGTGTGTGTTCTTGTGTTCAGTTATAATAAAAACAATTTTTACATTAATCTGATAAGTTACTCTATACTTTTGTAGAGTATCAATCTATTTTTAAGCAAGAATATTATTGACAGTGACTTCAAAGTTTCAGTTAGTTAAGCCATCATTGGACTGAGTAACCCATGAGATTAATGTAAAATTGTTTTTATTACAGCTGAACATAAAAACAAAAGCTAATATAACAGTTTTGTTTTGACGTTGAGTGCTTTCATAAAGTTAACTGAAAAACAGGACAGTCCGACGAGGGCTTATCTGGCTGAAACTTAAAGCACTGTCAATAATAATCTTACGGATGATAAATAAATATATAAACGTTTGAGATTTCATATCCAGAGTGTTAAAGATTATGAGAGAGAGAGAGAGAGAGAGAGAAAGTGTGTGTGTGTGTGTGTGTGTGTGTATGTGAAAGACAGAGGCATAAAAAAGGAGACAGGGGTTTCAATACAGGATACAGTGAAAGGAGAAAACAGAAAAGTCAAAAACAAAATGCTGAGCAGTTTTTTTTTTTTTCCTTAAAATGCAGAAGGGAGGCAGAAGAGAAGCAACAGTAATAAATGCATGCCAAATAACAGAAAAGAAAAGAAAAACAGCAAACAAATAAGAAAAGCAAGGAGGCTTATCTACAAGAAATATTCTGTCAGGACTCTCAGTATTGCAAAACGAGTTTTCTAGTTTTTTTTTTCAGTGGATAGTTATCTTGTAATAGTTTATTTGGCAGAGTATTCCACAGAAAGGTTTGAACTCTTCATGTAATCATCAGAGAGACAAATACTGTATATGAATAGAGTGGGCTTCTACACAGTTTCCATCTGCCTGATTTCACTCATAAATCCTTAGACATACCTGCAGCTATAGAAGAAATCTTGCCCAAGGTGCTGTACAGTGAGATCAACTGAACCTAGAACCTTGTATTTGTGAAGCAAAATTCTAATTAACATAGCCATATAGACGCATATGCTATGTAAGGTAGAATGTCCAAAGTTCAGTTAAATATGATGCCTTATTCAATTTGTCTTAGAATATAAAACTGAAGAATTCCAAAGATGGGAGTATTTTGGGATTTTTTTTTTCAAGGGAATAAGAAAAAGAATATTTTTTTTTTTTTTTACCCTCCAATATAATTTTTCAATTTACCATAATTATGCTGCCAAGAAGGATGAAAACCAATGCCGAGAACCAGTAGGAATTGATAGTAAAAATAATAAAGCATGGAGTCTCCCAACTTTTGCAAAATCGAGATATACAATATATGGATATACACTTGACCCTTTTAGCATTCAGACTATTGTCAAGTGTAACGTTTGTTTATTCACATTGTTTTGAATTAATCTCACATTATCTTGTGGATTTGAGATATCAATGATGTGGTTGTCTATTTTAAAAAATGACATTGCAAGGTAGGTGTGAGAGGCCAGATCTGGCCAGTTTGAACATAAAACGGGTAGAATATATGGCTGGATATGGCCAGTTTAAACACTAAAGGGTTAAATATAAAATGTATGTGTGTGAGAATATATGTGTATTTCTTAAATAAGTCAAAGAATTTCAGGAGGGGCAGGGTGGAAAGGAGAGATTGTAATGTGCAGGCTTTCACCAAGAGAATTAGATGCCTCAGTGGTCCGATTTGCTTTTCTTGCCAAGTTCATATCTTCTATGAAGGTTGCTGATATAAGCCATTATCATTATCATGGCCTATAATTTAGATACAAGGCCAACAGGAGATTAGTCGATTGCCATTGACTCCGGTACTGGAATGGTACATTATTTTATCAACCCCATAAAAGACGAAAAGCAAAGCTTACTTTGGTGGTAATTTTAACTAAGAAGGTACAGAACCGGAAGAAATGCTGCTAAGCATTTTGTCAAACATGCTTAACGATTCTGCTAGTTCACCGCCTCAATTATAATCCTTTCTACTATAGGGCACACGGCCTGAATTTTGTGGGGAGGGGGCTAGTCGATTACAACAACCTCAGTACTTAACTGGTACTTATTCCATTGCCCCCATCCCCCAAAACAATTAAAGGCAAAGTGAACATTAGCAGAATTTGAACTCAGAACATGTAGACAGATGGAATGGTGGTAAGCATTTTGCCCAGCATGCTGCCTTAATGATAATGGCTTCTAAATTAAGTACAGCGCATGTAATTTTCAAAGGAGAGAGAATAATTGATTACAATGACTAGTACTGGTCCGGTACATTCTTTAAATCCTAAAAAGATGAAAGGCAAAGTTGGCCTGAATGGGGTTTGAACTCAAAGAGGAGAGAGAGCAAAACACAAATATCGTGAGGCAATTTTGTAAGTCACTCTAATAATAACTCTGCCAATCTTCCACCCTTTCTTTAATAATAATAATAATAATAATGATGATGATGATGATGATGATGATGGTGGTGGTTTCAAATTTTAGCACAAGGCCAGTAATATCAAGGGAAGCAGTAAGTCATTCACATCGACCCCAGTTTTCAACTGGTACTTATTTTATCAACCCTGGAAAGATGAAAGGCAAAGTTGACCCCTGGTGGAATTTGAACTCAGAATGTGAAGATGGACAAAATGCCACTAAGCATTTTTGCCCAGCGTGCTAACCAATTCTGCCAGCTTGCAGCTTTGCTATAATTAATCATAATAATTGTTTAATAATAGAAATAATTTCCTCTATAGACACACAAGACCACAGATTTTTAAGGAAGGGAATAATCAACCTCAGCACAACAACAACAATAATAATGATTTTAATAATAATAATAATAATAATAATAATAATAATAATGATAATAATAATGCAAGAAAAGAATTGTTTAAACTTGGCTGGAAACTCCATGCCAGCATCCAGCAGACAGCATAGAAGAATTTAATTTATTCACACATACAAACACACACAAATATGTACACATAGTGCAAAGTAGATAAATATTTGTCCAATATATCAGTTTAATATTTATTTCCAGAGGAAAAAGAAAAAAAAAATCACAGAAATAAAAAGTATTTGTGTTGGAAGGGGAGGGAGGAGGCGAGCAGAGAGGGGGGAAATGCTAATTTCTGGGGGTGTGGGGGAAAGGAGGGGGGTTTTAAATTTTTTTATTATTATTTTTTTATTTTTTTTTTTTTCACTTTGAAGAATTTTGCTTTGTGTGTCGTGTTGTTGTTGATTCCCAAATTGACCCCCTCCCGATCAAATAGAGAGAAACATAATTAATGGCATTCCAGCCATGACCTTCCAATCCATTATTCATTTAGACAGTGTATTCCAGACATGTTATCCAACGTTATCCTTTTTTACAATGGGAGAGTATGGTTTTTAAGTAGGGGGAAAAACTTTGGCTGCTATTTCTAGCAGTTCGAGCAACCACTTGGAGGTTCCTTCAATTTGTTACATTAATTTAGTTCAAGATTATACATACATACATACATACATACATACATACATATATATATATATATATATATATATATATGTTGTTTTTTTTCATTATCATCATTAGATGCCATTATGCTTGTTCCTTTCCAAAGGAGAAAGAAGAAATAATGCTTACAGGTGAGCACAAACATACACACACACACACAAAAGCACACTCACTCACATACACACACACATACTGAAGCCAAAGGAGAGGAGGAGGGGGAGTTTCAGTAGCAGCAATGTCTTTTTCCTCAACAAATTCTGATAACGGCCGACTGTCTTCAATCTTCATCTCACCAAATTAAAAAAAAAAAAGAAAAGAAAAAAGATTTTTTTAAAAATTCAAAGCCTACTTTAAATCTTCGGAAAGTACCCTACCAACTTTCACCCACCCATCATAACACAAAGAATGTGAAATCACCACATCTTGTTTTTCCTCTTTCTTTCGTTTTTTTTTTCCTTTTCATGAGAGCTGACTCAGGGGAAGTGGGGGGGTGAGTACGAGGTAAGGTAGGGCTGGTCAACAACAACAACAACAGTACACACTATTATTTTGTTTGTCACATATACACATATATATATATATGTGTTACATATATACATATATATGGAAGTCACAGGAGAGAGAAAGGGGGGAAGAGGAGGAAATAGGTTGAGAGCAGTGGGACGAGAAAGAGAGAGAGAGATTCTTTGATATTAACAAAATGTATCATCCCTGTACATTTAATAAACAACAAAACAAAACGGACATTACAATGTTTGATGATATTTCCAAAACAAAAACTACATCCAGTTTGTATCTCCCCCAGTTTTCTTGGCTGTTTTCTGGTAGTTAACTCCCTTTATTATTATTATTATTATTATTAATATTATTATTATTATTACTGTTTTATATATATATATATATATATATATTTTTTTTTTTTTTTGTCAAATTTAATTTATTCATTGTTCAGTCCAGTGAAGCAAAGTTTCAGATAGAGAGAGATATAGAGAGAAAGGACTTCTTTATGTTTGGTTGGTTTGTAATTTTTATCTGAATATTCTTTCTTTTTTTTTTTTTTTGTCTCTTTGCTTCCTTCCTTTTTTCTTCTTTTTCACTGTGTGGAGGTGTGGAGCAAGAGGGGGGGGCAGGGGAGCTTCATTTGTTCTCAAAAGATTAAATGACAACAGCAACAAAAACAACAACAACAAGTGCAGAGTTGATCCCTTCAGTAGCTTGCTTCTTTTTCCTTTTCTTTCTTTCTTTCTTTCTTGCTTTCTAGTTTCTTCAAGTTCATTGTTACTGTACAAAAAAAAAAAAAAACTTTCTCTTCGAAGAATACTGTGGAGAACTAGTGTGTGTGTGTGTGTGTGTACATGTACGTGTTGGTGGAGAGGTTGTTTTTCTTACGAATCGAATCATCGAAAATGTGTTGGCTATTGTTGAGGGGTGGGAAGGAAGGAGGAACGAAGAAGTGGAGAACGAGAGGAGGAGAGAAGGAGCACGGGAGAGTAAAAAAAAAAAATATATAAATAAATGCAAATTGCAACCAGTGGAGCGTTCCAATAGGATGGATCGATAGATAGATCAATCGATCACTCAGATAGATAGATAGATAGATAAATAGACAGATTGGTAGGTAAGTAGATAGGTAGGTAGGTAGGTAGGTAGGTAGACACCATCATACATAAATCGAAGTCAAGGGTATGAAAGCCATGTAAGAAGTACTTGTAGTTTTTTTTTTAATAGTACGCAACAGCAATGCCAAAATAAAATTTTATATATATATATATATATATATATATATATATATATATATATATATATATATATATATATATGTATATAATAGTAATAATAATAATGATAAAAATAATAGGAGCAGGACAAATCCATTGTTTAATCATAGTAATAGTGGTGGTGGTGGTCATTGTAATAACACTTTCGATCCAAGTTCACATGGAAAAGGACAAAGATACAATGGATATCTGTGGTATATGCACCCAACTGAATGTGTATGTGTGTACTTGTGCGTGTATGTGTATGTTGGTAAGCATGCATGTATGTGTATATAATATATGTGCGTATTTGTATTTGCTTTGTATAATTTGTTTTTCTTTTTCCAGTGGGGGCAGAGCAGGGGAAAGGGGAGAGGGTCTATTATTTGAAATCTTTCGTCGTTTTGTTTGCTGTTTGTTGTTATTATAATTATCATCATTATCATCGTCATCATCATCATTATTATTATTATTATTATCCTTATTATTATTATTATTATCATCGTCGTTATCGTTAATCAGAATCCCATTCGTTTTCGTCGGAAAATGCTTCTTCTTCACTATCACTAGCTTCAAGAACTTTCCTCCGGATTTCTATTGCTCGATCCATGATCGCTTGAACATCGAACCTGCCTCCCTGTGGTTGTCGTTTCTGTTGTTCTTGTTTTTTACGGTCTTCAACACGGCGTAATTTCTTGTACCCTGTAGAAAAAAAAAGAAAAACAGCAAACAATTACTCTGCAATGAGATTTAACAGACAATACAAGACTCCCAAAGGTTACCATATTTGAAGACATAAAAGACACACGAATATATAAGATGCACCCCAATTCCAGCAGCACATATTAAAGTAAAGTAGCTTAATGCAAGCCCAACATCGCATATGGGATCTAGGTTGAAATTTTCCTGGGACTCCCCACTCCACCCCAAAAAGTGCAACCTGTGCCATTGAATATGGAAACCAGAAGAAAAGGGAAATTAGAAAAATGGTGTTATTTTATACAACACTCAATGTGAAGAAATTAGAGAAACGGAAACTGAAACTAGGTAGCAGTGGCTGAGTTGTGCGATGAATGCTGATCTTTGTTGCTGGTGGATCAACTGATTCTGCAGACCCATGTTCAAAGGAATTCTTGACAAGACCATTTCATCTCTCCCTGCAATCATTTGATGTATCAACTAGACTATCACATGTTGTCATACACCACTTGTTACAATGTGCTTCTTCGCATTGTTGGAGCTTTCAAATGATACCATTCCACTAAGTGACCAAAGGCATATCCGGCTGTCACTTGCACTTAAGTATCTTGCTTTCACAGAAAAAGAAAAGAAAAGAAAGAAAGAAAGAAAGAACTTACATTCGCCAAGTCTGATCTCTTCGAGGAGTGCACTGCGATCTTGTCCAGTGGCTGGCTTCAGGATGTCTTCTACTTTGCCGGCCGAACCAAGAGAAGTTGTGGTTAATGAACTTGTGGTGGATGAAATGGACACAGCATCTGGTTGCATAACAACAGATAAATTCGAAGTTTGAGCCCCACCAACCGGCAGCAGAGGGGGTGGTGGTGGTGGTGGCGGAGGAGGAGGTGGTGGCGGGTGGCGGCGGAGGAGGGGTCGGTGCCATCGGGACTGAGCTGAGCGTTTCAATGGGGGGTGGGGGAGACGGGGGCGGCGGCATTGAATCCAAGCTGACCGGTGTGCCGGAGGAATGGGTGCTAGGTGGCGACGGGGGTAGGGGAAACTCCACGCTGTCGGGAGTCCGGTTTTGATTCCCGTAGGGCGGGTGACGGCTTGGCGAGTCACTGCTTCGTGCCGGTGAACCACTGTTGATATCCGTGTAATTCTGTGTCTTCGAGGAGACGTGCTTAGGAGTCGTGTCAGGACTTCCTGGGTAGCTGTCGGACAGCTCATCGAGTTGATCAGGTGGGAGAGGCGGTGGAGGAAGACTCTCTCTCACAATTGGACTGTTCCTTATTGGATCGTGCTTCGGTGTACCCGGCATTGAAGGAGGATCAGGGGGCGGCCTGGATGGTCTAGCACTGTTCAGGTTCTGAGCACGTGCAGTGGATCTTCCATGGTGCCCCACAGCATGAGAAGGAGACATTTGATTGCCTTGCATATATTGTACATTGTTTCGATTTGGAAGCCCTGCTGAGTGTTCAGGAGTCAGGTTCTCTCCTCCGGGAGTGTGATTCACCATCGAATACGGTCCATTCATCTGACTAGCATAACCATTCGGAATGACATCAGGGTTGGTCATATCGTACAGCATTTCTGGGATTCCCATACTACCAGTCGGAGTCGAAGCTATCTCAAGGCTATCGGGGCGCTGTTGATACGGCTGTTGTGGGTGGCCTTGGTGTGGCTGCCCTCTGCGATGATGGCCTTTACCTTGGACAGGGCCATGAATATTAGGAGTTTGATAATCACTAAATTCTACACCTAGAGCCATTTTCTGATACTCGTCTTTCTTGGTTTTTACAGGGCGAATATGCCGGGCTTCTTGTATTTTGGGACGCTGAAAATAAATTCAAAAAACATAGAAATAAGTTTCTTCATATATGAAATTGGGAAATTAACAATTTAAACGACAATAACATACAAAAGTAAAAATTGAAAATCTTAAGTATTCATTCACATAGAATATATAAAACAAGATCAACCGTGAACCTGCTTTTTCAAATGTTCAGTAACAGCTGAAAGAAAACAATAAAACATTTTCTTTTCCACTCTTCTTTCTCTTTAATAATAATAATAATAATTCAAAAAGAAGAATTAGCATTAAGATTTGCACTTAAACTTTCTATTGTTACATTATTTGATTTGTAATTGTAAGTTTATTTCAGAGAAGTGAATGAAATTTTAAAACTGGACGTAGTAGCTTTTTCTTTTTCTTCCTTTAAAATGGTTCAGGTATTTGAAAGGAATGGATTTACTGTGGATTCTAACAGTTATAATATAGCAGCAGCAAAAACATAGATGAAATCAACTGAAGAAAAAAATAATAATAATAATAAAAAGAACTGGCTATGGTAGTTGTGGGTTTAACTAGTAATATAATGACTTGAGGATAGGGAAAACAACAAACAAACACACACACACACACACACACATACAAACAAACATTTATAACAGGAAAATTTGTAAAAACAAACAAAATTGGTCTTATTTTTGTATTCAGTTAAGATATTTTGTGTTTTAATGGCTTTAAAAGAACAGGACAGATATAAAACAAAAAAACTGCTTCTCCCAACATGTATTCACCAAATTGAAACACTGAATACGTATATGGTCACAAATTAACAAACACAGCAACCAAGACTCAATAACAAGTCGATGACAACATTATGTTCTTAACTTTAATAATGTGTGCTGTGTGTGTGTGCGCGTATACACACACAAACCCCCATCCAATAGAAATAACATTTACTAGTGTGACAAGTTATTTCATTACATTATCTAGGTTTATCTTGCTTTCCTACCATATAATGCAAGGCATTTATGTTTGCAGCAAAGTTCTTTTGCATTGCTTACCAATTTCTTAGCATCCATTTTCACACACAATCTTTCATCTTGTATTTATCATAAAACTTTAAAGATAAACCGAAGGCATACCCAGCTGTCACTCGATAACATGTACCTTGCTTTCACTAATTGTTTAAGGCACCTGTGTAATCACAAGCAGACAGGCACCCTCTTGAGCCCTGCAGCGCTGAACCTGCGCCCATCCAATACTCATTTACAACTGAGTAGACTGGAGCAATGTGAACGGAAGCTCTTGTTTGAGGGATACACACAAAGTGAAGTCCAGTCCAAGAATTGAACACCCAACCTTATGGACGTGAAATTAAACACATTAAGCTTTCACAGGTATACACACAGAGAAAGCTTGCACTCGTTTGGAGTTTGATGTGGCCTAGGCAGCACTGGCATAATACATATCAGTTTCTTTCTTTCCTGCTGATAAAGGGTTTATGAACAGATGTTTCGGCATCATTTTTGCTTTCTTGACTATTTCTTCTGTGTATGATGTCCTGTAATTCCTGTTGTTTTTTATTTTGTCAATGCAGTATGCTTATGTTGATAAGTGTTATGGCTGGTCATTTCTGATGTCCGTTAAGGGCTGGTATATTCCATTGGTACATGAATCTGGTATTTGGAATATAATCCAACAAGCTGACAACCTGCTGAATATTGTGTTCATTCATATAACATCAAAATGTTGAGTTGATATTTAAATTCAAATTTGTCTACTACAAGTGGTTTCGGGGCAGGTTAATAAAAGACTAATGGTGACCTTGTGCAGGTTTGTATCAAAAGGGTCAATATAGTAACCAAGAGTGTTAAAATGCTTGATTTGAATGTTGACCAAATTATATGTCAAGCACCTGTTCATCTGTATACAGCTTTCCCTGAAATATGAGTCAACCCAAACAGGACTATTACTCAATAGTAATGTAGTAACTGAGTCTATTACTCACTTAAGTGTAGCAGGAAAGAGATCTTTGCTTAATATAACATGGTTTAGGAAATTAGCCAGAATCTAACACAAGACAAAATAATATGTTGCTTTGAGGAATAATCCATGAGCATTTTTTCAAGTTCAAAAATGCATGCAGAAATAAAATGCATTGTCAAAATGTCTTATGTTATTCGAAAGAGAATTTTCTGCCCTACAAGAGAATGCTTTGATTTTTGCATATTTTCAGATCATTAAAATGGAATGTCAAGTGGACAAAACTGAGCATTTTCGACACCATTTGCTTTTTGCATTTAATCGAGGTGTTAAGCCTGCTGAAGCTGCTAGTGAGATTTGTGCTGTGTATAGAGGAGCAATGCCTCAAAGTACCACCTGACGTTGGTTTCCACGCTTCAAAAATGGGTATTCTGACCTCAAGGACAGATCACACAAAAATCAATAAAATTAAAAAATCAAAATACACTATCTTGCAGAGCAAAAAATTCTTTTTCGAATAACATAAAACATTTTGCCAATGTATTCTATTTCTACATGCATTTTTAAATTTGAAAGAAAAAAAAAACCCTCATGAATTATTCCTCAACCCAATATATGTAGGCTGACAGAACATATAAAGCTTCATTTATTGCATGACATGCAACACACACATACATACATAGTGCAATACTGAAAAAGAGACACATTCGTCAAGACATTAGTTTCAGTCAATTTTATAATTAATAAGAATTCCACTTAATAATTCAATTTATGCATAATTTAAATTCTTTTTCTTCAAATATTAATTTATTCCTCTTCTGCTGAATTTTAAGACTACAAGAAGTAATCTTTACAGATCAACTCAATACCCTCTAATTTGTTGGAGGAAGTAGTTGAAAAGCAAATCGAGACATTATAAGTCTTACCTATAAATATGACAAAATTAACATACAGGTAGGTGCCCTAACTTACTTGAAAGAGAACTGAGACAACACAATATATTTGTGCTTGGTATGAAATCAGGTAACTATTTAGTGTAGGAGTGTCTTTCTGGTTCAGAAAACAAACAAAAGCATCGGTCATAATGTTTTGATGATGTGATGACTGTAAGTTACCAAGACCAATGATTATGGATTGCAAGGCCTAACATTTAGAGGAAGTGTGGAAGTTGTCATTTTGTGAAAAGACATGATCCAATGCAGTAGTTAAGCATTAAGACTGCAAGAAACTCTAACTGTAGGTTCTCTAGCTGAAACAGCTTTTATAGCCAGCACCTGTTGGAAAACATTAACATCACAACATCTTTGATATATCACCTATAAATTTTAGGCAGAATAAAGACAAGATAAACTCTTTGAGAAACTGACACTAACAGCCACCAAGAAGCCTGGAGCCAGTTCTATGGGAACCTATTTGAATGAAACCCTCTTTCATTAAATAATAAAATTGTAATTTTGGCACAAAGCCAGAAATTTTGAGGGGAGGGGCAAATTGATTACAGCAACCCCAGTACTTCTCTTGTACTTTATTTCATCAACCTAAAACGATGAAAGGCAGTGTTGACCTGGGCAGGATTTGAACTCAGAATGTAAAGTGCGGCAAGAAATGCTACTAAGCATTGTTTCCCCACATGCCAACTTTTCTTCTAACTTGCCTCCTTAACAGTAATTAGTCAACATTAATTTGAAAGAATCGCTTTACATTCTACTGATACTTGTGTAATTTTAATAATTGCTCAAACTTCAAAAAAAAAAAAAAGAAGTTAGGACTTAAGATAATATTTCACTAAAATTTTATGTAAAACAAACAAACAAGAGTAGTACTCGAAAAATATTCTCAGTTCTCTATTTAAAATTTGAGAGATTCTTACAAGTGTGAGGCATGGGGTGGAGGTGAGGAGATGAGTACAAAAAAAAAAACAATAACTAAAACACAGTTGAGGAAATATATCAGCTTTCAAGAAAAAGCCATGCAACAAACGGCTGACATTGGCGTTATATACTCTTGATTCTTTCACAGCCTGTGAGCTGTGGCCATGCTGAAGCAGTTACCAGGATTACACTTGGATCTATTTTTTGCTTATGAACAATGCCTATAAACTATTGCTGTTCTAGAAACTAAGACATACTCAAACATTAGACTAGACATTATCTAACCAACACCACAGCCAGATTACAAAGAGAAATAAGAGACAAGTTGATACTTACCCATAAATAACATTGTGTGCACGTGTGTGTGCGTGCGCGCAATTATGTGCATGTGTGTGTGTGTGTGTGTGTGTGTTGAATCTAATTGATTAGTTATTTCCTTTAATCAAGTTTAAGTCACACAAAAACAAATCATTCTAAGTAAACACACAAATTAGCACATCCAAATAAATAAGAGGGGGAGGGGGGAAACAAGGTGAGAATTCATGATAAAAGGGGAGATAATGTTTATTTGTTTTTGTTTTTTTTTTTCAATATCAAAAAAACCAACATCAAAACTAGAAAACTACACAGCAAAATAAAATTTAAAAAAAAACAAACTAAAAAAAACTAAATGATGATAATAATGGCGGCTGTTAGTGGACACGAAATAAAAATAAAATAAAAGGCACTCTTGGCTGTATTTATTTTTAAAAAATCATGCAATCAAAACAATGGCAATCAATAAATATTAGCAGAGATCTGAATTGAAGACAAAAACTGAAGACATCAACAGAAAAAAAAAAAAATAAAAAAATAAACACTCTGAAGAAAAATATACAAACAAGCAGTAGCAGCAGCAACAACAACAACGAAAACAACAACTATAGCTTGAAAACTGATGTTTATGAATTTTGAATTATTTAAAGACAAGAATAGCAGATTTCAGACACTATATAAACCATATCGACTAAATATAACAAGATCACATATTTGATAAAAATATATAAAAAAAATAAAAGAACCTTAAAAACACTTCAATTATCTTAGTCATGTAATCATCATCATCATCGTTTAACGTCCGCTTTCCATGCTGGCATGGGTTGGACGATTTGACTGAGGACTGGTGATATATATATATACTATATATATATACACACATATATATATATCTTTATATCTTGCTTTTTGTGAACAAGGTTATTGGTTATAGATTTCAAACCCATCAATCATTGGCTCACTGCATTTAGGATGGTGAGAACGACAAGGAAGTGTCTGAGCAACTCGGGTGGAACAAAAATACTAGAGGTACTTTTTCTTGACCAGACAGGTTTGCCAGTAATTTGTTCACACACACACACACACACGACAACAGTCTTCCATACAGTATCCATCTACCATACATCACTCACAAGACGTTATCAGCCATCTGATTGTGAAGTGGGGACACACAGCCCTTTAGCTCAGTCCACTTTGTTGAAAGCATTCAGAGCAGGGCTTTATCCTGAGGATAACTACACACTTTCCTCCTCATCACCGACCTCGGCCATTGGCCTTCCCACCTTGACTAAGCAATAAACACCCCCCCCCCCTCTAAGCATACTGTAGCAACTGCAAACTTTTTAAAGCTATCATGTCAATACATAATGGTAAAATATCTTCGACAATAATGACGCTACACAAACATATCTCAATAAAATATAATCTACAGACACTAGAAATAAAAGATATTCACAGACAACACCATAAAAAGAAAATATGACCCACAACAGCTCAGACGATATCTAAAGATATAGCCATAAAGTGTGATATAATACAATAGCTCTAAATATATTCAAAAGTTATCTAGCTGTATTTCCATAAAATAGAACCCAACAAATATATCCATAAACTTTGACCTACTTGCTGTAATAATGATAATAATAATAATAATGATAATAATAATAATGATAATAATAATAATGATAATAATAATAATGATAATAATAATAATGATAATAATAATAATAATGATAATAATAATAATAATGATAATAATAATGATAATAATAATAATAATAATGATAATACAGATATACATAGCTGCACACACCCACACAAGTTTTATTTTCTATTGAAAACTGTGCATCAAGAAGTTATCGTCAAGTTTTACAAATGTCTTTTTGAGGTAGAAATGTTGGCAGTTATGATATGTGAACGTTGAATAGCCAATGGCTTGGATATGGAGAGAGATGACCTGGTAAATACTACAACCATGTGCAGGCTTCAGAAATTTATTGTATGTGTCATTAGTGTGGGGGGGGGGGGTCAGACTTCTAGCCAAAGCAGTAACAGTTTGTATATTCTTATTGCAACTGAGCTGTGACCACTGGGTGGGACAATGATTATGGTGGTGGGGGAGACTAAAACATGTTTACCTAGTTGTAAATAGTTACTATGAACACATGTAACCGACTGTGTCCAAGGAGCATACCTCCAACAACCACCTCTAACATCATTGATTACAATGTGAAACAGGAGTAGCGCATTGGCTTAGGATGGAGTGGACACTTTCCATACCCGGGTTTGCTACAGTCGAAGGGATAATTTTTTTGCCTAATAAAGGAGGTGGTCAGTAAGGCTACTACTGTACAGCATGGCCCAAACCCACAGTATCCCATGGAGTAGGGAACAGAACAAATTGTAAGTGCATAAACACTTGTGAGAGGGCAATGTATTTGACCTGATAAAAAAAAAAAAAATTTTTGATTTTTTAATTCATGAAGTATACAACTAATATTGAATTACAGATTTATCTTAAATTAGAATTCACTAAACAATGCACAACAGATATTTAAACTGATGTTCTGCTAATCATAAGAATATTGGAGCCATTAGTTTTACTCAGACAAAATTAACTCAGGATTTGGCTGTTTGCTTTTCCTCATCCAACTTATCATTTTCCTTTTGTTTTACAACTATTTCTTTGTGCTAACATGGTTGGGTGATTTTGGCAAAAATTCATACATTTAAATATTGTTAGTTCAGCACCTGGAGCCAGCCAGACAAATTGAAACAGAGGAGTTGGTTTAATAGTTTTTTAAGCAATCAACTCTAATTATTCTCTACTTCTGAAGCAATAAGGCACTGATGGTGTAAATGATTATTAATGAAACCAGCTGTCAAATGTAATTACCCATAATACCACAGATCTCTCATCCAAACAGTTTTTAAAGTAATCAGTGTTGTTGCAAAATAGTTTACCTTAAGTATTTTGCACTATTTCTCTCTAAGGTATTTACTAGTCGTTGATTAATTTCAACAAAGATATACAGACATGACTAACCAAATAGCGTATTAAGACCAACCTATGATAATATTCTTCATTCTATATATGCTTAGATTTATTATTTTTATTAGCAATACTACCATTTACATGCCCTATTGCTACTTTATTAGATATCTTCTTTTGAATAGTTTGACAGGATCTGGTGAGTTACAGGGCCCCGCAGTGAACTCCAGTGTATGCTTTGGCATTGTTTCTAAAGCTGGATGCTCTTCCCAACACCACCCAAGTGTGTACTGAGTGTTTTTTTTTCTTTTTCTTTTCTTTTTTCTGCTTTCATAGCTACAAAGTTCCAATAACTGACATATTGGTGACCAACTTTTACTGATTAACCAGCCACATGTATGTAGGTTTGGATATCTAAGAAGAAAATTTAGTGAAGAAGAGGTGCTGACAGGTGGGTTACTCATGAAAGCAAATTTGACTACAATGATGAGAATAGTCACAGCAACCATAGTTGAAATAAAATTATTTTGTATTACAAGAGACTACACAGTAAATGTTTCTTATCATCATCATCATCATCATTATTATTATTATCATTATTATTCTCCATCTTTCTAAATCGACTCTAAATGCACATGTACACAGATACAAACACAAAAGAAGAAAAAAACTACTAGAATATGTAATCACAGATGAAAGATGCAAGAATAAGACAGAATAAATAGAACAGTTAAATAATAAAAAACAGCAATGTCTTAGAAATACAGATGTTACGAAAACATAAGACATTTTTTTTTTCTCCATTTCATAAAGTAACGGTTTCCAGGAAAAGCTTTCTGCATCAAAACAATATACAGTGAATCCAGAGACTTCACCATGACATAAAAGAAGCATATTAATAATAATGATAATAATAATAATAATGATAATAAATAAAGACATAAAATGTTGACATTGAGAGTACTTCTGTATGTTTTTCTTTCTCTTTTTCTTTTTTATAACACATTTACAAAGTCCATAGATGACTTTGGTTGCAAGAAAAACACAAAAACAACAAAAGAAAAAAAACCCACATGGTTGCTAGTTATAGACTAAACTGATTACCATGAAGAATGCGTGCACACAAACAAACACGCAGCTGCACAAACAAATGCACACACGCACACACACACACGCACACACACATACGCACGCACGCACACAAATCAAGAAATAGCAGTCATATGTACATCAAGAAGCATGCAAACTCTTGATCAATAAGCAGTGTTATATAACACACATGCATAGAATTTGCTACAACATCCAAAGCTGATGTAAAACAACACCACATATATGTATGTATATATATGTACATACATACATACATGTGTGTGTGTGTGTGTTTATGTTATGTGTGTGCAAATGGTGTATATATAGGTGCATGTGTGTGTGTGTGTGTGTGCATATATATATATATATATATATATATATATATATATATATCGACGACGATATATATATAGATAGATAGATATAAATATATACATATAAAATAAATGTATGTATATATATATATATATATATATATATATATATATATATATATATAGGTGTGTGGGTGACAATGTATATGTATGTTAAAGCAAGAGCAGTTTTGGAAAAAAAAAATTTGGAAGAAAACTATACAGAGTTTAAAGAGAGAGACAAAGAGAGAAAAAAAAAACACGAAGCAATGCATTTTGCCAATAAGTGAAAGAAAGGAAGAAGGGAATAAACAATATAGATAAGATCTAAGCATACCACGTTATCCTGACAGGAGGAGGCCAAGAGGAGAGAAAGGAAAAATGAAGATTAAAAAATAAGTCTTTCCTTTTTTTTTTTTTTGGTACAAAGAAGTTAATTTATTTTCAAAAATTCTCAAACATGACAACTAAAACACAAACACTCATCGATATATATATATATATATATGTATATATATATACATACACACATACTTACATATGCACATAGCAAACACAAGTACATACAGATGAGAAAAATGCACAGGAAAACACAATCACACGTATATATAAGTGAAGACACGCATTTTTTCGAAATATTTCAGATGAAATTTTAAGAAATTTGAAAAAACAAAATTCACAAAATTCAAACAAACAGGAGGAAGAAAAAAAAAAAAGAGAAAGAGACAAAAAAAAGTATACAAAAAAAAACACAAAAGAGAAAAAACATGGCTACAAGACAAGACATCAAATGGCTTCAAAAGAATTCATATTGCTCTTTTTGACATGAGACTAGGTATTAAAATATATGTAAATAAAATATACACAAGCTGATACAAATATACATATATATATATGTATAAAGGAGTTTCCTTGTTGTAGATTGAAATGGCAATTCATCAAACAAGATACACAAAAGACGAGGAAGGAAGGGATAAAAAAAAAAAAGAAACAAAATGCACACTGAAAACAAACCTGAGCTGTGATCACCTATAACAGCAACAAAATCATGAAATTAAGTGGATATATAGATGTATACATGAATGTATATAGACATATACTATATATTTTACATACCCCTACACACACACATAGTATATATTGTATACTCTTAAACAGAGAACTTGTAACTAAAACGGTTTTTTTTTTGTTTTTTGTCTTTCACACGTGTAATTAGTTTCACAAATGCTTTAAATTACAAATTTCTATATATGATTAATGTACAATGTGCTGTATGCTGTACATTTAATGTCTAAAAATCACATAGGGAATTGTTTATCAGCCATTTGGATGATGGTGATACAGTACGGCTGACTGGACACTGAACTTGTTTTAGCGACAGTACTTTTTAACACGGGAGGCACACACACTAACACACAAATGTGCAGAAATATATAGAGAGAGAGAGACCTTAGAATTTATTAATTGGACACTATTGACAAACACTTTCTCTCTCCTCATGCACATAAAGAGAATATGCTCACACACAAAGAGGGAAAGAAAGGGGGTGAGTAAGAACAACAACAGGTCAGTGTTGAACTGGTACCGAAACCGACTGTGCCAAAATGTCTTGGAGGGGGGGGTAGAAAAGGACTGTATTAAGAGTACAGGCGTGCACTAGTACACACATGGGTACTCATATGTAAACGTTTTTTGAAGTCAAGACTCCCCTTTATAACCACTCAGAATTTTGCATCAAGCCTTATGAAGATGGCTGAACCGTGTTGATAAGTAGTAATGTGAAACTGAATAGTAGAATAAAGAAACCACAAGTTAATGTAAATATAATAAACTCCACTTGAAATATTATGTAATTCTCTCTCTAATTATGTAACGGTGTGTGTGGATTTTAATGGCCACTTGGCTTTGTTTACTCATATTCAAGCTTCTTCCAAATTAACTCTTCACTCTCAGTAACTCGAATTACTACAGTTCCTCTGCACGCATAGACTACACAACTGCATCTGTATACAGCTATGTGCACACATGTACTCGTATACCAACATCCAGCTTCTTCAAAGCAAACACAGACACACACACACATTTATGTAAAATAAAAGCATGCAACATAATGAGCTTCAGTATCATGTATTCTATGGAAAAATGTAAGGAAAACTTAGACTTATTTTTTTTATTTGACACATCCAAACACCTAAAATTATGTACCTCATTTATACCACATTTGTTTGCTTGATGGAAGCTATTGTAATATCCTAGAAACAACGAGAGAAAATTCAAATTTTTTCCTTTGTAATCAACAACTAACATTCAAAACAACAACAATTACAAAATTGAGATTTTGCTTTTTTTAACCAATTATTAAGAGATTTAATTTGCAATTTTAGGGGAGGGGGGATTGTAGATTACATCAACTGCAGGATTCAGCTGGTACTTATTTTATCAGCCCTGGAAGGTAGAGTCAACCACTGTGAGATTCAAACTCAGAATGTAAGGATGGATGAAATACTACTAGGTATTTTGTCCAGTGTGCTAATGATTCTGCCAGCCCACTACCTTGCTCCTTAGTGATGATGATGATGATAATTGTTTCAAATGTTGGCACAAGGCCAGCAATTCAGGAGAGGGGGGAAAAGACAATTATATTAACCCTAGTACTCAAGTGATACTTATTTTATTGACTCCCTGAAAGGATGCAAAAAAAAAGAAAAAAGAAAAAAAAATGACCTCAGCAAGATTTGAACTCAAAACGTAAAAGACCACAACTAAATACCACAAGGAATGATAACAATAATAAAAAAAAATTATGTTGATCATCATCATCATCATCATCGTTTAACGTCCGCTTTCCATGCTAGCATGGGTTGGACGATTTGACTGAGGACTGGTGAAACCGGATGGCAACACCAGGCTCCAGTCTGATTTGGCAGAGTTTCTACAGCTGGATGCCCTTCCTAACGCCAACCACTCAGAGAGTGTAGTGGGTGCTTTTACGTGTCACCCGCACGAAAACGGCCACGCTCGAAATGGTGTCTTTTATGTGCCACCCGCACAAGCCAGTCCAGGGGCACTGGCAACGATCTCGCTCGAAAATCCTACAGGAGCCAGTCAGGCGGTACTGGCAACGGCCACGCTCAAAATGGTGCATCTCATGTGCCACCCGCACAAGAACCAGTCCAGGGGCACTGGCAACGATCTTACTTGGCTTGCCGGGTCTTCTCACGCACAGCCCATTTCCAAAGGTCTCGGTCCGTAGTCATCGCCTCGGTGAGGCCCAATGTACGAAGGTCTTGCCTCACCACCTCAGCCCAGGTCTTCCTGGGCCTACCTCTTCCACGGGTTCCCTCAACTGTTAGGGTGTGGCACTTTTTCACGCAGCTATCCTCCTCCATTCTCACCACATGTCCATACCAGCGCAATCGTCTCTCTTGCACGCCACAACTGATGCTTCTAATGTTCAGCTTTTCTCTCAAGATACTTACACTCTGACGGGTATTCACATTGACATTACACATCCAACGGAGCATACTGGCTTCATTCCTTGCGAGCTTACGTATGTCCTCAGCAGTTACAGCCCATGTTTCACTGCCATGTAGCATGGTTGTTCGTACGCATGCGTCATACAGTCTGCCTTTTACTCTGAGTGAGAGTCCCTTTGTCGCCAGCAGGGGTAAGAGCTCTCTAAACTTTGCCCAGGCTATTCTTATTCTAGCAGCTACACTTTCAGCGCACCCACCCCCACTACTAACTTGGTCGCCCAGATAGCGGAAGCTATCGACTACCTCTAGTTTTTCACCCTGGAATGAGATAGAAGTTGTTTCCTGTTTGTTTGCAGTCTTTATTGCACCTGAACATCTGCCACAAACAAAAACTAACTTGCTAGTTAACCTGCCTTTGATGTTGCTGCACCTCTTATGTGTCCATAGCTTGCACCGGGTACATCTTATAGAGTTACTACCTACTCCTTTTCTACATACTGAGCAGGGCCATCTACCTGAAGGGCGATTATAATAATCACGAACCAGAAAAAAATATACACACACACCGTGCGTGTGCATATATATATATGCATGTATGTGTGTGTATATATATATATATATATATATATATATGTATGTATATAAGAGAGAGCAAGTGAGAGAAATGTATTGATCTCTTTAACCTATCTGTCTATGAAGGAATTCGGACAAATCTCACAAAAGACAGACAAGAGTTGTGACCAGGCATCATAGAATTAACAGTTTAGTGCTGAAAATTAGCACTAGATATGATGACTAGGAGATCTGATAATAATAATGATGCAAATAAATAAATAAATAAATAAAAACTGAAAACAAAAAAATGAAAAGAAAAAAAAGGAAAATAAAAGTTCAAAGTCAGATACCATATTAGTACTTCCTCCTCATACAGTCACCCAAACATTACTCCCACACACTCTACAGCAAGGGGGGTGGGGAGATGAAAATAAAAATATAAAAGTACAGGAGCTGAAGGGGAGGATGTTGGAGAGGGAGTGGATGGGAGGGGTGAGGACAAAACACTGATAGATGTATTTATAGTCTATAGACCGAGGGAGGGTGAGGGAGAGAGAGAGGGGAGAGGAGGAAGAAACAAAGTTTAGATGTGTGTGTGTGTGTGTGTGTGTGTGCGTGTGTGTGTGTGTGTGTGTGTGCATGTTTGCCTGCGTGTGCGATGTATGCATGGAAGTGTCCGTGTGCAAGTGTGTGTGGTGGTGGTGGTGGTGGGAGAGGGGAGACAACAGCATTTATTAATCTAGTTATGTAGGATGTAAGTCAATCACGAAACACAGGAGGGGTTATAGGAGAGAGAGAGAGAGAGAGAGAGAGAGAAAGAAAGAGAGAAATAGAGAGAGATAAAGAAAGAAAGAGAGAGAGAATGTTGAACTTGACCATTCCAGACAAGAATTTATAAATTCCTTTATCTTTTATAATAGGCAAACCATACATACACACACACACACACACACACGTCTTATACGATACATAGAGAGAGAGAGAGAGAGAGAGAGAGAGAGAGAGAGAGAGAGAGAGAGAGAGAAAGAGAGAGAAAGATAAATAAATGGTCCAATGTGGAAAAGAAACTACAGGAAGTAATTGAATTGTCCAAACATACTTTTAGTGAGAAAAGTACTAATGGGTGTACATGGACTATACAAAAGATGTGGGGTGTGTACATTGATGTATATCTGGGTATAGAAATACGTGCTTGTGTTAATATTTCTGTTGTTGCTACATTAACTGATGAGAGAGAGAGAGAGAGAGAGAGAGAGAGAGAAAGAGAGAGAGAGAAAGAGAGAGAGAGAAAAAGAGAGAAAGAAAGAAACACACACACGCATACCCATCCTGTAATCAAGTGCTGAAAACTCATGTTTGTTATGCCTATGAGCATGAGAGAGTATATGCAGAATATGTCATTGTATGTATGTATGTATGTATGTATGTATGTATGTGCATCTGAATAAGCAGGTGCA
The DNA here is from genome assembly GCF_046866305.1 of Octopus bimaculoides. NCBI lineage: Eukaryota > Metazoa > Mollusca > Cephalopoda > Octopoda > Octopodidae > Octopus > Octopus bimaculoides. Next base: position 6,252,160 of record NC_142945.1, on the reverse strand, counting down.
CATGTGATTGAGTGTGTTTCTGAGGGCAACATACATGTGAGCATGTGCATGCTTGTGCACACAAGTTGCATATGTGTACGTTAACGTGTCTTTATCTGTGCACACTGCAACATATTACCATTGCAGCTTTAATCAGCTTACACCATATTTACTGTGCACGATTGAGACTATGAAGTCATGCCAAAGTCAGCTCCATTGTCAAAGTTAAACCAAATTGACAAATACATCTTTTACTGCTGTGTGGGTGTGTACGCATGACACACGGACAGAAGAAGAATGTCAAGAAAGAAAAGGAGGATGCAAATATCCAAAATTGGAATCACAAACATAATATTTTATTCTTGTCATCATTCACTGGACTGTTGCCATGCTGGAGCAATGCCTTCTAGAGTATATAATAAAGTATATACTCTATTGTACCCTGCTCTGCTCTGCATATGGTAGGTACATATGTCACTGTCATTATCAAACTGGATTAATATTGTTTTCATAACATTGGGGTTCATACAACATAATAACACTCAGGGAGTCCATGTGGTGTCAAAGTACAGGGGCTGGACAGATTGGGTACAGCAATGGACGACATAGCTTGTGGTATTTAGTTACATCCCTTTTTATGTTAGGTGAGAGAGTCACCAAGCGGAGGAAAGAGAAAAATAAAGCAAGGGAGAGAGAGAGAAGGAAAGATAGAGAATGAGTGAGAGAAGTTCTAAAATACAATGAGAGAGAGAGAGGGAGAAGAAATAGAAAAAAGTTAAAGGGCAAGAGAGTAGGAGAAGAGTGAAAGAGAAAGGGATTAGTGACAGAGGAGGGAGGGGAGGAGGAGATTTATTTGAAATCTAAATTGTGTTTTTTGATAGTTTTTCACATTTTTCCTTTAGAAAAATAAACCAAAGATAGATGTTGCCAGAGAAGAATAGACAACATTCTAAAATTATAAATGGTTTCCAGACCAAAACAATTGCAAGAGAAGTGTGTGTGTGTGTGTGTGTGTGTGTGTGTGTGTTATTACAATCAACTGTATCAAAAGAGGGAGGAGTAGATAGTTGAATGTCGAACAAGATAATAAAAATAAAACATTGGAAAACAAAAGAAACAAAAAAAAAATAGAAAGAAAATAAATGAAGCTCCTTCCTTTTCCCCACTACTACAGCACCCACAAGACCTATTGCCATTGCTACTACCAAAAATTTCATTAATGGGAAACAGGGGAACAGACAGATATATTTATTATGTGATTAGGGTAGTTGTGCCAAAAAAGCAACAAAAACAAAAAAAAAAGTAAAAAGAAACCACCTCAGGAAAAGGCTTGCCAAAAACCACTGGCTAGTACAATGACACCCCCACCACACATACACACCAATTGTAAAGAAATCTTAACACATTTAAATTGTAGAGAGAGGGAGAGAGATCAATAATCAATACTGACAAGAACTTTCGGGGCAGCAAAATAACAGAAAAAAATAACACAAAAAAAAATAAAATAGATAAAATGTGGGAAAGAAAAGAGGGAACTATGAAGGTGATTTCCAAATCCCATCTAAGGTCATTTATTTTGCTTTCTGCCATGATTTGATCAAATACTACGATATAGACCAGTGTTTCCCAACTTCTTTTACTTTTGCAGAATTCTTTAAATACATTCCACATAAAATGGGGAATCCCCTAAATGCAGAGTTATTACATCTTTGTATATTTTTTTTCTTTCTCTTTCATGAAGTTTCATCTCATAAGAGGTTGAATGAATCAAAAAGCCACAAAGCAGCTTTAAGAAATTTCATTTTAGCAAAGACCTTGTTCCAACCAAATTCCAATACAATTAGATTTCCATTAAGATGTCATTTTTTTCTGATAGAGACTCCTTACTATTTACAGGTACCAAGACTTCCCCAATTTTGCAGAATATACTTTGTATGAATCTTCTATCTTTCACTTGTTTCAATCATTAGACTGCAGCCATGCCAGGGTACTGTCTTCAAGAGTTTTAGTGGAATGAATTGCCCCCTGTACTTTTCTTCCTTTTTATAGTTAAGCACAACAATGACTTAAAAAAATACAACTGCTGATAATTAAACCATTTTAATGAAACCTGAGGATTCTAGTGAAAGGGTGTGGTCTAGTGTAAGGGGTGGTGCACTCATAATTGCAGGACCATGGTTTTGGCCCCAGACTGGGTGGTGTGTTGTGTTCTTAAGCAAGACATGCCAATTCCCGTTGCTTCAGCTCATTAGCTGTAAATGAATAATCCTGTGAAGGCTTGACATCCTGTTTCAGGGGCGGGGTGGGGATGTTGTGAGCTTTGTCATTTATGTGCCATGGAAACTGGGTAACTGGTCCTGTGGGTTCTAGGACTTGAGACAGAAATGGCCATGAGGTTGAGGATGATGATGATGTTGAGACAGAGGAGGGGTCCTAGGAAACACATATAGGTAAATGAGTCTCTCTCTCTCTCTCTCAAAATTGCATACGTACATACATATAACTGGTCAATACTTTAGCCAATAATACTGACATTAGTGCAAGATCCCAAATTTCCAGAGAAGGGCAAAGGGTGAAAAAAAAATTAAAAACAGAACTCAACACCAATACTTAATTGATATGCATTGCACCAATCTGGGATGTCAGACTCAGAACCAACCATCAAAATGCAATTTCATCCAGCACTGCATTTTGCATTTTGGCAAACTCCACCTCCATACCAACACATACCACTAAGCTGATCTTAGTACCTGGCTAATACTTTATTGTATCGACTCAAGAAAGATGGGAAGCAACAGTGACCTCAGCAAGATTTGAACTCGAAACAAAAAACCTAAACTAACAACCACAACCCTATAAAGCTTTGGAACTTAAACATAAGTACGGATGGTGAGCAGAAGGAACGAGTTAAAAATTGACCATCTTTGTTTTAGTTTGCTTTTTTTTCTTTCCTTAAGATGAAATGAAAACATGTTTGTTTATGTCTTAAGTGTTAATACAAATAATGAACATAAAAGATGATTATGTCATTATTCTTTGCAACAACACTTCATTAATTACACACATATACACACGCTTGTTGAAGTCTTTGGACTGTGGCCAAGCTGGAATATTGACTTCAAGGGCTTTTTTTAATAGTCAGTTATATCAAACTCAGTATTTAGTCTAGCCTTTATGGAATGACTAAAGTATGCTTTTGGCACCAAGGAATCCAACTAAGTATTTCTGTTTGATACAAAGGGCCTGAAATTTGGAGGAAGAAAGGTAGTCGATTACATTGACCACAGTGCTCAACTGGAATATATTTTATTGACCCCTAAAAGGATGGAAGGTAAAGTTGACCTCAGAGTATTCTGAACACAGAACATAAAGCCAGAAGAAAATACTGCTAAACACTTTTTCTTTTATTCACCACAGGGGCTTCAGAAGGGAGGGTCATTATATTTCAAATCTTGGCACATGGTCAGCAGCAATTTCAGGTGAGGTGGGGGGGGGGGGGATTAGCCAATTACACTGGCTCCCAGTATTTTAGTATTTTATCATGTTCAAGAGACTAAGACAAAGCTAACTTCAGTGGCATTTGAACTTAAAATGTAAGGCATTGGAAGAAACGCTGCTTGATAAAAATTTTCTAGGTTAGGCACAAACCAACACGTATGCAAAGCATAGTTTAACCAATGGAATGGTCTCCAGCTTCTGCCTGGTGTTTATCTGTCAGAATGTAGCTGGGTGAAACTAAATACTGACAGATATTAAATCAGAAAACTCCATTAGTCTTTGCTATTCTACGCACCTAGTATCAAGAATTAAGGAAGTGTAGCAGCTGCAATTAAAAGATGATGATGATGATGATGATGATGGAGACAAAAAGCTCTAGATGTTTTCGCTTATCTCAAAACTATAAGACAAAGAGAGGAGACCAACTCAATCAAAGAGAGATTTCAGCTGCTGCCTACTCACAAACCAATTTCTCTAACCTCTTTCCATAATATCAAACAGCTTTGCCAACTTTACATGCCGGCATTGATTGCTTTGCTTTGTTTCACTATGGCTTAGCCAAAAGGAAAGGACAGTTGCTCTTTAACCTCACCAGGCCCTCCAAGATTTCCATGATCAATATACTTCAACAAGAATATCTCTAAATTGATGCTTATGGTGGTGGTGCAGGCGTAGACAGAGTAGAAATTCCAGAAGGAATGTTCAAGGGTAGGAAAGATTAGGTACAGCAGATAGTAAAATTGTAACAAATTAGAAGTGCCAAGAAGAATAGGGGTGAGTGTGCCAGGTGGGTCCGCACGGAGTTGGAGGCAGTATGCAGCAGGCTGTGTACAAGCCATTGTACTAGCAGTAGAATAGGCTAGGTAAATGGGATTTTGTCAAACTTGATCGACAAATACTAGTGCCAGATTACAACGAATGCACACGTGTGGTGTCATGTGCAGAAGAAAAAAAGGAAGGGGTAATATAGTATAACCTGGAAGTGAGCAAGAGATAAGTTGTGATAGTAAGAAAAGACACTGTCTCCGATGTCGACAAGAGTAATATGATACAACAGTGGGGACTGGAGAGATAACAAGGCAAGAGACGAAATGATACCAAGCAGTTAGTGCAGCTATTTCCAAAATAGATCATATACATATATATATATATATATACACACACACATAGATATATATATGTATACATACACACACACATACATACATATATATATATATACACACACACAAATCAATCATCTAATAGGGAATTAAATAAAGCAAAATATTACAATAATAAAAAAAAGGTAAAGAAACACCACAAAGATATCGACCAAAGAGACTATTGTGGAATGACACCCTCCTATATCATTAAATTATTTTCAATAATAATCATTTTTTTTACACTAGATTTAAAGTTGTTATTTTGTAAAGGAAGAAGAAATGTAGCCGATATAACAATCCCTGCAAAGGAAGATGAAGTTGATTTTGGCAGGATTTAAACTTCAAACAGTGAAACGCAAATTCAGATATGAGAAGAAAAATATGCATTAGGTATAGTTCTTCTCTACGGGCTTGGCCATCTCTTGTCCTATCCAGCCATCATAAAAACTGTTTGAATTTGGAGTAGCAGAACACTAAATTTCAGAGGTCTAATTGCCTGGCATGAGATTCGATCTTCGACTGTTAGAACTAAAAAAAACTACAGCATAGAAGACACATATCAGCCATGCAAATACACACAAATCTTAACCCTTTAGCATCCAATCTGGCCATATCCAGCCAAAATATTCAACTTATTTATGTTCAAGCTGGCCAGATCTATCCTCTCATACCTGCTCTACAATGTCATTCTAAAAATAAATAATCACATCATCAAAATCCCAAAGCCACAAGATAATCCACGATTAATTCAAAACAATGGGAATAAATAAGCATTACTTTTGACAGAATAATCAGAATGCTAAAGAGTTAAACATTCATTATTTGGTGCCAAAATTTCCGTTGCACCAAATGTGACCTGACCACTGACACGGTTCCACTACAACTGGTTTTAAGGTGATGTTATTTGTCAGCATATATAGGATCCAGGGTTAGATATCTAACCTGATCTACATAGGTCAGTCATTCTGGTTGTCATTGTCTGGTGCTTATAGTTAACACTGTATCTGGTTGTAATTCACATGCCTTCTAATTATGACACCAAGTGCCAATTGCCTTATTTGAAGGCCTCACAGCAGTGTATTTTTCTGCAAAAGGCATTTGCTAATTAATGGACTGAGCAGACTTGTATAATTACCAGAACCAAAAGGTAAAATGGTCCATAGATATCTTTTCTACTTTAGGCACAAGGCCCGGAATTTTAAGGGAGAAGGCCAGTAGATAAGATCGATCCAGTACACAACTGGTACTTAATTTATTGACCCCCAATGAAAGGCAAAGTCAACTTCAGCTGAATTTTGAAATCTGAGCATAGAAGGAAGGCAAAATGAGGGTAAGCATTTTGTCCAGCATATTGAAAAATTTTCCCAGCTTGCTATCAACACAATAATAATAATAATAATAATAATAATAACAATAAAAAAAAAAAACAGGTAGCTGTACTGAAAATAGAAATTATTATGAAGGGGTTGTACATTCTAGTTACCTTCTTGTATTTTGACTAATCTACAAGTTAAAGCTTTTCATGTTTGGAGATAGATATATTGGCATAAATACTCAATGAAAAATAAGTTTTGTTGAATGTACAAAGTGTGTGAGAGACAGACAGACAGACAGAGAATGTGTGTTGGTAAACAAAAGCTATTGTCAGACTAGTACTAATAGGTAACGGGATTAATTCTCTAAGTAACTATCAAAGCATTTCCACAAGCAAAACAGAAGCCAAACCAAAAATTTAAAGGAAATCTTATACGCGCGCACACACATATACACACAAACAACCTTATGGCAAATCCTGTACATTAAAGAAAAAAAAAAGAAAAATCCATATAAATAAATCCCAATAAAAAAAAACGGAAAAACAGAAAATACCAATGTAAAAAAAATATGTATAAAACCCAAGTAAAAAATCAAAAATATAATCCCGAAAACATTAAAGCAAAAGAATACAACTGACCTTAGAAGTTGCACTGAAAATAACACTCTGTTGACGATAATAGTAATAATAATAATAATAGTACCAGTGGTGATGGTGGTAATAATAATAATGATAATAATAATAATGATAATTATGGTGTTTATCTATAAACTAGTGATATGAAGTTTTATGTAATTGCTGAGAGCAGAGTTATCAAAGGAACCGACTTCCTTGTCCTCAAGTGCACATTCTCTAAACTGAGATGCATTCACAGCAGAATATCAAATATTTCCTGATCAGTCGATACAGCTTTCTTTCCATTTCTGACAAAAGACTTGTCAATAACACAGCTGAAACACGATAACTCAGCCAAGAAGCGGTTGATGGGGGTTGCCAGGAGAGAGAGAGAGAGAGAGAGGGAGAAAGAGAAAGAAAGAAAGAAAGAGGGAAGACTAGGTGGTAGGGGTGAGAGAAAGTAACTTTTTAAATTTAGTATTATCTCTCTTGCTTGCTCCTCTGCCCTGTTACCTGATTATGTGTTTATTTACAACTTAATACAAAACCTTGATGCCAAAAGCAATCTAAATTTATCAAACTTACAGCAATGAATCAAACTATTAACTACACATATTTTTTTTTTTTCTTTCAAATTTATTAGATTCACACTACATTTCAATTGGTATATTAGTCAATAGTCTTCAGGTGTTATATTTTCTGTCTGCACACATTTTCTCAGATTAGAAGTAAAATCCAGAAAAATATTTACGCACATCAAAAACAATGTTGGAAACTGCACTAAAAGCAAAGTAAGTGTATTATTCCAACCACCAATACATACTTCTAACTCCTCTGCATTTATCTGTTTTTGCTTGCTAACTACTGGAATGGTTTTCTCAAAGTTTACCTTTCATCAATACACATTTCTTCCTACTGATGACACAAATCTCATGCATGGTTGGCACAGATGTTCAGCCAAGCAAACTAAGGCAAACAAAACAAATGTATTTTGCAGAGGAAAAAGAGTGATGGATGTCAATATTGAGGAAATAATGGGGAAGGCGAGATGTACAGCAATATATATAAGTGGGTGACACCTGGATTAAATATGAACAGATCCAGAACACTGCCACCTGTTGCCTTGCAGGCAATAGGTTTAGAGCAAAATAGAGTGATATGAGCATTATGAGTGAGACAGACCCAAACCGCGATATGAACCCATGTCAACGACCATCATTGTAATCATTTTTATGGCTGTTTTTCCATAAGTAGGTCTTCTCCAACACATCTATTAACCACTTGTTGTGGTCCTTTGCTATTTTCTTTGTGAGAATCAACCCTTTGAGCTCAATTTTCATTATTTTATCCTTGTTTCCCTTTGCATCCTTCTTCCACAGGTTCCACCCAATTAGAATGATTGGCACTTCTCTATCCAGCTGCCATTATCCAAAAATATCATGATGTCTGTACCAGTATCCTCTTCTCTCTTGCACACTACACCTGGTCCATTTCGCATCCAGTCTTTCTCAACTCAGTGCTCTGCCATTCAAGCATGCTAACATTACACAACAATTATAGCATGCTCACTGCAATTCTTGCTGGCCATCACATATCTTCTGCGTTTAAGGCTCATGTCTTGCTATCATGCAACATCACACTTTGTACACATGCAACATCTAGTCTGCCCTTTACTCTGAGAAGGAAACTGTTATCAGTGCTTACACACATATAATATTATGTAACAACTTTCCTGTAGGCTCTGTTCACGTCTTGTCTTGCGTTGTACTTCAAAACAATCCTTTTAAGTTAATATTTTAAAAATTAATAACCATTTATATTAAGATTCTTTACTTTTCATATTCTGGGGGTCATTTCATTTATAGTCACAGCAATTTTAATGTGTACTACTGAACTAGGTTAGACACACAGGAGCAATCTGTCAACCTAATGGTGCTAAAATACTCAAGATACTCGTGTAATGAGTGGAAGTAAACAATGTTAGATGATCCCGTAAGATGCTTATAAGAACTAATGTGACGGGTTTTGTCATTCAGAAGTACTTTGGCGAAATTGCTAACATCCAGTATAAGAAATACATGGTTCAATTCTTGGAGGCACTTTTGTTCACTTGTCTTAGGTCATACGTGTAAATGAAAATTTTAAGTTTATATTATAAAGATTCTATTTATATAATAACTCTTTACTACACACACACACGAGGGGACAGAAGGGAAGTGTTGCTGCAACAACAATAAATATCCTAGAGCCAATCCAAAAGACCATTCAGCTGATTGGTAAAGATTCACTCACCAACAGGTTTCAACTCGTTGCCCACAAACATGCAGTTTCCCCGCAATATATCTCTTTCATCCCTACTACAATGGTCTCTCTGCTCTCCCCAAATAAGTGAGCTGCCTACCTTCTCCTAATCTCCATGTGATCCACTCATTTCTCCTCCTCTTGTTACCCTGTGTCTCAGCTCCCAGTTCATATACTAAACATTTCGGTCAGTCAGGTATGCCCTTAGAAACTCTCTCCTTGCAATGTTACAACATCATGTCAACTGTATTAATCTCATCAATCTCAAAAACAATGCAAAGGCCAATGCCATTTCCAACACCCTGCTTTGATGGCACACACACAACCATCATCGTTGCTGGCATGGGTTAGATGAAACTTAATTGAAGCAGGATTCTACGGATGGAAGCCCTTCCTGTTGCCAACCCTTATATCTTTTCCAGGTAGAGCATTTTTTATTCCACCAATCATCACATGTTAAACAATATTTCAATCACAAGGTATTGCCCAGTCTGAGGGTATGGCAGAAGACACTTGCTCATGGTACCACAGAGTAAGATCAAACTTGGAGCTTCTTCGCCACACATCCAAGCTTATATATGAAAGGGCCAACATACTTCATCATATCATTGTCATCAGACATCCTTGTTACATGCTGCCATAGGTTGGATAATTTCAAAGGATTCAATGAGTCCAAGGACTGCAGTGTACTCCACTGTCTATTCTGACATGGTGGTTTCTATGGCTGGATGCTCTCCCTAACACCAATTACTCTGTAGTATGTACTGGGTACTTTTGCACTAGTGACGTCACCGTGCAGTTTGCAAGACTATAAACCCTGAGAGAGGCAGTAATTATGCAAGGAGATAAGAGGTTAAAGTAAGAAAAGAAATCCCACCAAGAGTGTAGGTCTGAAAATACACATCAAGTACCAGATGAGCATACTGAAACAGCCTGGAAATTATGTATTCAGAAATTAGAACAGTTGTGTAGAGGTTGTGCATGTATGGGTAGGGAAGGGGGAGGGGAGGGGGAATGGAGGGAGGGAGAGAGGGAGAACGTCAATGTCAGGAGACATATTTGATTTCTTCAATGCACTCAATCACACAACCATATACACTGGGAATTATGTTTTCAGCTGACATGTTTCACAAAGACACCCACCCACACACGCAAAAGCAAGGGTCAGCACAGCTCTACCATAACTGCCAAACTCAAGTCCTTTCATTAATTGGAGACATAAGCTCTAGAGATCTGTTACAACAAGATTAGAAATTACTTGAGAGTTAATCTAGAAATAAATTCTAGTTAAATCAATTAACTTTGGTACTGTGTATGTGTGCGTGTGTTATATAATTTCTCTTTGTATACTAACTGCCAAATCTACTACAAACCGCCATAAGATTTATTTTGGATAGTGATTGATGCACATAATTAACTTAGCTATAATTGAAATCCTTTAGTTCTAAGACCAACATATTCTTCCAAGGAATTATAACAATCTTCAAGCTAAATCAGAAATATATTCTGATAGAGAATTAATTCATTGAGGTGACCTACTCCATGGTACATAATTTTCTTACAAAAGCATATGCTTAAATGTTTCCATTTCAACAGGTCTCTAAAACTTTGAGGAGCTTATGAAAAACTGATTTTTAAAGGATTTTGTTTCTGAGGCACCTAATATAATCCTTTAGTATTTAAACTGGCTATATCTGGCCTAACTATTCCACAGGTTTTATGTTCACACCAGCCAAATCTGGCCTCTCACACCTACCCTACAAAGTCATTCCAAAAATAAACAATCACATCACTAAAATCTTGAAACTACGAGATAAATGCATAACTAATTAAAAACATTGTGAATAAATAATTACATTTGACAGACAAAGCTGAATGATAAAGAGATAAATCTCTTCAGGGATGGGAAGATACTCAATCAGAGCTCACATTCCCAGATGACAACGACTTTCAGCAGCTGAGACAATGTAGAATTAAGTGAGCCTCCTGTAAATACAATGAAATGCTCGTGATGGATTTTCAACTTGAACGTCCATTGAACAGTTAAACACAAACACTACATGTCAGACCCCAGTAAAGATTTCAATCACGTACGACATGCAAATGCCCCACCAATGGACCCTATCCATTTCTCATCTACTAGATCAGTAGCTCACTATCAGGTCACACTACTGCAGCAGGTGTTGACAGAGCATTTCCTACAATGATCTCAACTCTGGTGCTCCCCAGGATTTGGGTTTGTCTCCCAGTCTCTTCTTTCTTTGCTTCAACAACCTAATTACAGTCACATCCAATAGTACCTCATTCTTCTGCAAATGATATAAACCTTCATTCCACCCTAACCTTCCCCAACCAATGCATCAACTCCATGGAACCTTAGACTCCACACACAAAACCTGCATCAATTTCATAAATGGAAACCATGAATGCCCTACCCAGTGGAGCCATGCCAACCTTGTCTCTTTAACAGCAATAAACAAAAACCTGCACTACTTATATTATCAAGAAAACACCACTGTACTGCACCTCTACACATGAGAAGCACTAGTCTGCAGACCTCAAAGTCACTCCAAACAGGCTTAACTATTACTGCGGATCTCCTCTGGTGAAAGCCCATCCACAACATATCTCAGACTACATCACAAAGAGTGCTGCTCCTCTTCAATGACCCTTCATTAACAACTATGCATAGCCAATCCTTCTCAGTAGAATGACTCCTCTTGAATGCTCTCCCTGCTCACGTGTTTCCTGCAGATGTTGATCAGCAATAATTTATATGGAACACTGACAGGATCAGGTTCTCAGAGGACTTACTAAGATCGTAAATGTTGTCCCCCCCACCCAGACTTAGCAAGAGAAAATACATTTATATATATATATATATATATATATACATACACACACACACTAAGAGTTGTGTGTGTGTGTGCGTGTGTGTGTGTGTGTGTGTGATCAATATTCTACATCTACCTTTCCATACTGGCAAATGTACACAAAAAGAAACTTACTGTTATTATTAGTTGAATAACAATGACTAGGAACTGAACCCTGTCCAAGCAGTTCCATGATGAAACATTTTCCAGGTGTGATTATTCCCACCCACCCCCACCCCACACACACATAGTATATCTAGAACAACATGGGCCCTTTCACTTTTCAAAATGGCAGAGTGTGATTTCAGGAAATATTTAACTTGTATTTCTAGTTGGTCAAGTTGGCATAAAGGCATTCTATCTGAAAAAAAATATTAGATGTGGTCTACAAACAGTCCAGAGTCTATAAAGTGCAAAAAATGAAATAAGTTAGTTTGCCGTGAGAAGCAAAAATTCCACGGTTTTAGAGCTCAAGTACTTTGTGTGTGTGTGTGTGTGTGTGTGTGTGTGTGTGTGTGTGTGTGTGTGTGTGTGTGTGTGCATGCGCGTGTGTATATTTATAAATTACTTACAATTTGTTATTATTGTCATCATTATACTTCTAATGAGCCATGCCCACTTCATAGGCTTGATTGCCCATTGAAACCATTTCGCTTCACTTATGTTGTAAATGTCCCTCTCAGCCAAAGCTAAAATCATTACAACTTCCTGTCTCCTTCTCAAAAAAACAAAACAAATAAACCCTCGACTGCTTCAGTTCTTTCTTAAGAAATAAATGGTTTTCTCCGCAATAACCCACTTATTCTCTCCTGCTTGTGTTGTTGTGTAATGTAGTCATCATCGGAGTACATAACTCCACTCATTAGGGCAGGTCATTTGCTAATTGTTCTAGTTCTCTCACACTCCCTCTTTCTCTCTTCTCCCACTTAAATTTTTTTTTTTTTTATTTTTCAAAGTAGGCATGATGCCTTACAAAGAAGCAAAAATATTGTCATATGAATGTCTTTTCCGAAGTCTTTAGGAATACAAAGTTAAAGTCCCTCCAATTATTAATCACAAATCAAAAAAGAAGCCCACAATTTTGTTTGACAGAAAACCCCTACTATAATACCCCCTACTATAATGCTGACTCACTCAGAGTTAATATTTCTTGGTTGCTCTTTGAAGCTCAAAATCGGTGCTGCCGATAATGGCTAAGTGGCTGTATTTAATAATCCAGTGTGATTCAGCAAATAGCCGATGCAGCCACATTCATCAAATACCTACTCTCCAACCACCAGACATTTTGTTGGCTTTTTTTCTTCACTTAAAATTGATCAGGAGCAGTCTATCAATGTAAAACTTTTCATCCTTAATCATTCAGCCAGCCCTCATCATCATCATCATCATCATCATCATCAGTACTATCACCAACATCATCATCATCATTATAATAATCAGCAATAGTCTGGCTAGATTCCCATGCCCATATGGTGGGTGCCAGAGGAAAGGGATTAAGCTCCTACGAAAAGGAACTCGTGTAACTAGTCTTGGAGTAATTTGAAAGCCCTGACATAATGCTTACAGCATCTATTTAAATTAAGAAAAACATTGGAAGAGCTCCAAACACCATACAATACTGCATGGCTACACTATACATCTCCGCTATATAACCAAGCTTCATTCTATAAGGAAACAAAAACCAAAAAAAAAAACCAAATAAACAAAAGCAAAACTACTATATCTCAAAGTTACTATGCCTTTTAATATTTCATAAGGCTATATACCATAAAACTGTTTGACAGTACCAGCAGCAGTAGGGACCAGACCTGATGATTAGGAGCTTACAATGCCTAATTAAGAGTCATACAACTAAGCCCTTATATTTTCTGCATCCTACACCATCGTATTTCACAGTGGAGCTGCTGTATATATATATATACATATATATATATACATTCATATGTATAACCATGCACGACTGGCTTTGCTTCTGTGAACACTGGCATAGCTGACAGTGTGAGTCGAACCATGGATACAGGCAGATCAAAGCAATGAGTCATGGAAAACAAGAAAGTGAACTCGGATGACTAAGAGCCATAATACAATGTTAACAACTGAAAAACCTTTCTGTACTGAAATGGTGTGTGTGTGTTTGTTGAGTGTGTGTGTGTTTGTTGAGTGTGTGTGTGTTTGTTGAGTGTGAGTGTGAGCGAGCGAGCATGCACATGTGTGTGTGTGTGTGTGTCGTGGGTGGGATATACTTAAACATAAGTTACACAGGGCAAACAGTTCGAAAGCTTTGTGGGTTTCGCATACGCACACACATTCACGCATACATGTTGTACACTAACAATCACTCATACACACACACACACACACACACACACACACAATCACCTACATTTGTAGTCCGCAACTTTACTGTGTGTGATCGGAACGTCTGGCACCCACCCCTATTTCTTTCTGGTGGACGTGCAAACGGAGATCATTGAGAATCAATTGTTCTGCCAAGAAACAATGAAACGCTGACAGTGGAAATGAACTTGCAACCCATAAGAAAATAGTCATCGCTTATACACACGTATCTGATATAATAGTCATAGCTTATACACACAGCCTCTGCACACACGTATCTGATATAATAGTCATAGCTTATACACACAGCCTCTGCACACACGTATCTGATATAATAGTCAGAGCTTATACACACAGCCTCTGCACACACGTATCTGATATAATAGTCAGAGCTTATACACACAGCCTCTGCACACACGTATCTGATATAATAGTCAGAGCTTATACACACAGCCTCTGCACACACGTATCTGATATAATAGTCAGAGCTTATACACACAGCCTCTGCACACACGTATCTGATATGATGCCTGTGCAGAACTAGCCAGGCATTAATCTCATGTCTTTTACAGTAAAATGTAGCATACTTTGGGACTTATAGAATTTGCGAAACCTCCGTCACCTCAGAAAATTTCACCATCAATGAATACTGACACTTACATAGAAGTATACATGTATGTACATGAATCTACATGCATATATTTATATACGCACACACACACACACACTCACATACATATATGTATGTGCAGATATGTGAAACAGTAATTTTACATATGTCGTTTATAGCTATCATGTGGTAGAGGCTATTATTTTTTTTTTTTGGTTCGTTTTGAAAGAAAATTTAGTAAAATTCCATTCATAATGTAAAAAGAAATATCTTTATACTACAAAATCCTTCCCGATTCTAAATACTTAACCATGAGGCAGAAGCAGTCAGCAAGTAAAAGATTGATGCAACTAATGTCGCTTCTTAGCACTCTGATAACCGGTTTTCAAGGAGATACAACTGCTATTTCTAGCAAATAGAGCAACCATGTAGAAGATAGATAACTGGCTTCTCCATGTGTCCCCTAGAATCCTATCTTAACGATACAATATTACCCATGTCTACATGAGAAAAGTCTTCCGTTGTACTTCTAACATCTGATCTTTTCTTTCAAATACAATCGATTGTATTTGCTGTGTGTGTGTGTGAATGTGTGTGATGCACGCACATACGTTTCAAGGAACAAATATACCTGTATAAGCATGGGTATCTTCAGCATTGTTTTACAAGGCAAGTCCTAACGAAAGAGACAGATTTAAAATGCAAGTTCTCATTTTTTATTACTCATAGTTATCTTGTATCACTGCTTTTGGAGTTTACATTTAAAGATATAACAGCTCTTTCCCTCTCGGATTTCCCCTTAACTGTATTTAGAAGGAATAAGCTAGGCCAATCCTTTTTCGCTCGACGCATTACAAGTGAGAGCTTTCTTGCAGCTTAATTTAACAAAGTAGTTTTCGCCTTAAAACTGCTAACTGCAGTTCATGTCAAAGGGAAGTAATTCATTCAATTTTAAGATGATAAATCTGTTCTTAGTTATATTTTTAAAAAAATAGAATAATTCTTATAATGAAAATAAAAAAATAAGAATTAAGAAAGATTACTGCATTTGGCCTTTGTTACATAACTGCAGTAATTTTACTAGTGATGTTAAAATTGCAAATTAAAATTTCAGTTCACATATGAACAAATACTAAGAAATGTTAAAACTATAAGGAAATTTCACATTAAAGGATTTTTTGGAAGAACCACATAGGTACACACACACACACACACCATACATACACTCAGCTTTACAATTTTGACTATAAAGCATACAGGTTGGTAGTTTGCTGTACTAGACTAAGAAAAGTAATCTTCCAGCTGGACAACTAACAGCAGGTATAATAAGGTAGTACAACCCCACTTTAGTTAATAAAGTACTAACACAAGATGGAGTTAGGAATGAGAGTAAGTAACAGTTTTATCATCCACTATCGTTCATAACAAAATTAACAGAAACATATTCATGATTTTGTGCAGTCAAGTATACGACCTGCCTGAAACAAAGAGAAGTGTGTTGATCTGTTTATAGCACTTTCATTTTTACCACACACACACACACACAGATATATATATATATATGTGTATATATATATATATATGAAGGAAATGAAAATGAACCACAGAACATGTGTATAAAAATATTCAACACCAAATTGCATAGTTTTGGAGAGTTTAAAAAATTTTTTTTGTTTTACTATAAATGACAAAGAACAGAAGAGAAAAATTGTTCAAATTAAGACAAAAAGTTTACTGTTAACACTTTAAGCATAGAAATAAATGACGATACCAAAAGGAAAAAAATATATTAACTAAAATCTCTCTGCAGCAACTATGGGAGATAACACCAGACAAGTTGTAGTCTTATTCTGATCTCATCAGTGAACCACACCCTTCACAATACTTAAAACAGCAATAAAGGATTTTGTTGAAAGAAAACCATCAGGGTAACACGGAATAAGATAGACATGGTTTCAAAACCCAATGAAAATTTGTCAGGGATAATGAAGTTGCTAAACACAATTTAATTCAAAAAAATACTAGAAAGACTAAATTGTTGGCAACAAAATAGATGTGCAAATTGTCTCAGTAAAAAGTACACAGATGCATGTGAAGATTGGTGTGCATGCATGTGCATGTAAACTGCCGCAAAATACTAGCGTGTTTCAAATTAGCATTCTTCATATTCCGGTTCTTTCCGAAGATTTATAAGGGTTTTTTTTTTTTTTGGTTTCCATTAACTATACACCCACCTAACACATTTATAAGACTAATGTACAGAGCAAATCACAAATATATGTTCCTCTTTAAATGAAAAAGAAAATGGTAAAAATATACTGAAAACAAAAAAGAGAAAAAACAAGACAAACTTATTATTTGTTAGCAAAGTTTTGCAAAGTTGACTCAAACTAGAACTTACTCTCTTTTTTCTTGCTTTAATTTCTGTCTTTTTCTGTTCAATATCCTTTTGCATCTCAGCATACCAGAAATCAACAAAGAAATGAGAATCTGTATAAAATTTGATACTATCTTTTCCATCCTCCCTGGAAAAAACAAGAAAGAGATCATTTTGTAATATTACCTTCTAATTTAGGTTTTTAAAACACAAGGTATAAATTTTTCAAGGGAGAGAGAGACTAGGGTTAGCTGACTGAACTGACTCCAGTTGGTTGTTACTTTAACAAAGGCAAAGTTGACCTCTAAAAAGCTAGAGCAAATACCGCAGCTGTCTTCTAGTGAAGTGTAGGTATATACAATTGCCCATCATTTAAACGTATGTCATGCACTTCAGTTGAGAAAAGATTAAAGACTAAAGTGAAAGCAAAGGATGACTATTTTGAATTGCAAATATATTTAGAATATTGTCAATAAATATAACAGTCACCCGATTAAACTTGCATTAACCAAATCCGAAAATTTTTAATTTTAAGATGAAATGAATAATAAGATAAATATATATGCAGCACCAAAGGGGTGTGCATATATATATATATATATATATATATATATATGCACAGGCATAGCTGTGTGGTTAAGAAGTTCACATTGTAACCAGGTGGTTCCAGGTTCAGTTCCATCATATGGCACCTTGGGTAAGAGTCCACTACAGCCTCAGATCAACCAATGACTTGTGAATTTGGTATGTGGAAACTGTAAGGAAGCCCACCCTGTATTTTGTACATGAAAATGCGTGGGCGTGTGTCTTTGTATATGTTCCTTCTTCTGTTTGACAAGCAGTCTTTGTTTACAACTCTGAAACTCAGCAATATTGGCCAAAGGGACCAACATCAAACTGGGGCCAATTTGCTTGAGTAAAACCTTCAGGGCAGTGACCCAGTGAGGGAAAAAGAGACATAAACAATGATGGTGGTAGTAATGGTGATGCTTCTGACAGAAGCACATGGTCATGGTTGAGAGAAGAGATATAGTTGATCTAATCAGCTCCAGTACTTAGATGATTTTTACATTGAACGCAATACAATGTAACCCAGTAGTGCAAAAATAGTTAGTTTGGTGCTCTACTAATCTTACTACATTAACAATAGTAGTATATCAGAGAGGAGACTCAACGAAAACACCAGTGTCACTGGCTTTCTTGGGGAAATCAACAAAAGAAAGTAGGCCAACTAGTTTCTGTTGTGTAATTCCAGGTGAGCTTAAATGGAACAGACCTATGGCATGCAGGTTACCATCTGACTGATTCTGTGCTATAAGCAAATCCATTGTTCCAGTTATACCAAAATCGCCAAGCTAGAAAAGGAAAAAAGTGCTACATGTCTAGACCAGCAGAGGGTCAAAGAGGTTATTGGTACTGTTGCTGTTTTGTGTATGCATAGAGTGGAAAGGACAGAGATCTTATGGTGGTGCTTAGGGCTGCTCAGAGCAGTTAACCCTTTAGCATTTAAAATATTTTGTAGGATTGTAATGCTTATTTACTCTTTTACTTATTTCAGTCACCTGACTGCTGCCGTACAGGAGCATGCCTTTAGTTGAACAAATTGACTCCGAGACTTATTCTTTGTAAGCCTAGTACTTATCCTATCGGTCTCTTTTGCCAAACTGCTACGTTATGGGGATGTAAACACAACAGCATTGGTTGTCAAGCGATGGTGGAGGGACAATCAGACATTCAACCCCTTTTAAAATCTTTTAAGTTGCAGATGTGGTTGGGTGTTCAAGAAAATTGTTTTGCAACTACTACATGGTTTTGGATTCAGCCCCATTATATGGCAACTTGGATGTCTTCTACTATAGCCCTAGGTCAACTAATATCTCGTAAATGAATTTGGGACACAGAAACTGCACAAAGCCCATCTCCTTCCTCCCAGCTGCCTCCAACCGTTTATGCATATGCTGATTCTCAGTACTTGTCCTTGTTGACATCATGACCAGTCGCTCTATGCTTTTGAAGACCTCTGGAATACAAAAATCCCCTTACATGAAAACGGGTAAGAGTTGGTGACTGGAAGAGCATCCAGTTACAAGATCTGTCTCAACTTCCCATGCAATCATGTACTAGCATGAGAAAACAGAACTTAAATGAAGTGGAGTCAGCAAAGGAAAATGTAGACTATATGATGTAAGTTTAAAAAGTAACGATGATGCTAGTTACATGATAGCCGAGACAGGAGCCAGAAAAGCAGAAATCTCAAAGCTATGAGATAATACACGATTCATTCAAAACAATGCGAATAAATAAGTATTCTATTTATCAGAACAATCCGAATGTTAGCAGGTTAAGGGGTGACATGACACTAAATCACACAGACATTTAGGCAATGTCTACTCATACAGACTTCCAAAGCTGCATGAATTTCAACTAAAATCTGAAGTATTATTTTTTGACCCCATCACCAAAGTTAAATGATCGAAAAAGACACTAACCACTCCTTACTGACACAGGAATGGTAGCCTTCATTCTTATCCCATCTCTTTCAATATCGCATCCTACTGTTGCAGCATACATTAACCAGCTTCATTTACTCAAAAACTTTCTCAGCAAACCTAAACGCAATATTTTTGTTTTGTTTTGTTTTTTTCTTTTCTTTTTTTTTTTTCTTCCCTTGAAGTTTACCAACATTAAAAGCCAATCCCTTAGATTGTTATAATGCAGAAAGTTCTGCAGCAAAGATCAGCCATCCTCCCAAAGTGTCAATTCTAATTAACTGCCTGATTGAACTATAATAAATAAAAAATAAAAATAAATTTAATTTAAAAAAAAAAAAGAGAGAGAAAGAACCAGCAGAATTAATTGCCAAGTTTCTATAGGCTGCTATATTTCTCCAGATAAAATGAAGGAGTAGATTATTTCTATTTTCGAAGAATTATGATGCACAAACGGAGATGGGGGGGGGACAAAAATTTCACATTTTAAGTATGTTATTTTTAATTTTGAAAAACGATTAATAATGGTGTTTTAGAGATACAAGCTAAATGGTAAAGAGGCATATTCTTGAATTAGTTTAATCCTAGTTCAATGTCAAAGCAAGAAATGTAGATTAAATGCATTCAAATCCTTCAAGCAAAATAGCCAACCCAATCTAATCTGCTTTGCCATCTAATAAAATCTGTTATACATGGATTTAAAATTTAAAATTTAAAAAAAAAAAAAAAAAAAACTATACTTTTACACTTTTAAAATTATTGATGAAGGCATGCCCTCACCAGTGCTTTACGACTGCTACCCAACTGATGAGCTAATCATAACTTCAGATACTAAGAACAACCAACTCTGAGAATATTGCATTTGTTGCAATCAATCACCATTATAATATCCACTTTACCATGCCAGCATAGGTTGGATAGAATTTGTTGAGGTAAATTTTCAATAGCTGGATGCCCTTCCTGTCAGCAACCCCTACACGTTTCCAAGCATTGTAATATTTTCCCTTGACTGCACATGTTTTCATGGAACATTGGAAATGAATGACATTGACTATATGACATTGATGCTTGTTTATATCAACTGAGATATCCAAGGTAAGGAGACAATCACACATGAGGAGATTCTCTCAGTTTCTATCTACTGAGTCCACATACAAGCCTTTGGTTAGCCTGGAGCTATAATAAAGACACTTGCTCAAGGTGTCGTGCAACCACGTCTGCCCAAATAAAGCATATAAAAAAAAAAAAAAAAGAGAAAAGACTGGAATGGTTCGTACCGAAATCTGTCTAGTTTTTCCAAAGCTGGAGCCCTGTCACACTGGTGGTAAGTGATCCGCATAGCATTTGGCATGGTTGAACTTGAAACAACTTGTTGATCAGGGGCAATATTGCTTCGGTAAGGTTTGCGAAGATGTATATCTTGTAATGACACTAAACAAAAGAAAATAAAAACTTAGAAATAAGTATAAAACATACAGTTTTTTTGTTGATTGTAGACAAGTTTTTAAAAAATTTTATTCAAACAGAATTCCTTCAAAAATTACAGGTATTATTGTACAACAATTTACAGGTTTTAAACATTAAACAAAAGAAAAATGTGAATAAATGCTTTAAAAAAAAAAGTAAATATTATTATAATTATTTTTTTTTAAATTTCCCTTATTTTTTTTCTCTTTCTGAAAATAATAAAATGAAACTGTAATAACTGAAATATTTTTAATAAAATATTAATTTCAATAAATCGTTACAAATTATTCAGGTGAAGCATTTCAAAAGAAATAAGAGGTAGAAATTAGTATTGTTTTAAAAATACTGAAAACAAACAAAATGTAAGGATTCTTTAAGTTAAAAAATAACCTAAAATGAAGAATATTTTTAATTCTCTGGTTAAAAATTTAAATCGTTATCTGCTAAAAATAAAATTAAGTTTAAATTAAAATGAAAATGTTCTACAATAGAAATATAGTATTTTCAGTGAGATTAATCAAATATTATTTACAAACCTACCTCAAAAAAGTGAACACACACACACACACACACACACACACACACAGATTTGAAATAAAAAACAAAAACAAGTAGAAAGATTGTACTAAGAGAAAAGAGAGAGAGAGAATGGAGAAAATGAGAGAAAAGGGAGAAGAAAGTACGGAAGGTGGGTAAGAGAAATAGTTGAAGACAGGAGAGAAGTATTCCTTAATAACACCTGGAGTAATAATGGAAATGAATCCTGTTAATAACATGCCTGAACCTTTCCTGAGTTTACTAATTAGTACAAATGAAGTCACTGGAGATTTATAAGGGAGCTAACTTAAGGCTGTTCTCTGTTGTGAGGCAGAAAACAACAGGGAGAGGAGGAATTAAAGAGTATCAGCTGGATAGAAGTAGAGAATTTGAAGTTCAGATGGACAGAACTCTAGGTTGGTGTACCACAGGGCTGGCCAACCTGAAGTCTGCCCAAGCCGAACAGCTGCAGGTGACGGACTATATCCTGCTGAATCTGATATAGTGTCATTAAAAAAAAAAAACGTGGGGTAGATGGTCACATTAGTTTGCTAAGTCAAGGCTGATATGGATATGGTTGGGACAAACAAAACATTTTCGTCTTCTTTAGACCATTCCATTTCCATGAGGCTGAATATTTAAACTCTGAGGACATCTCAGCCATGGGTTATATTCAGTGATGTGTTCCACCCCTATTCCACCCCCAAGACATACCAACATTCCTGATGTACCTCACCCTTACTAGTTACCACAAGCTCACAAATATTTTCTCATTGATCTGGTTCCTGCCCAATTCACACAATTGAAACAAATATTTGATTAAATCACAAGACACGAGAATTATCATGGCTTAGATTTAGAACATGAGAGACTTTTCAAAGCAGAAAGTTGGATTATTTTGAACTGTGCAAAGAATGTCTAAATGGAAGATGAATGAGAATGTCTGTTCAGTCATTTCATGAACAAAGTTTAGATAAATGGCAGAGGAGGGAGGGAGGGGGGGGGTGAAAACAATATGTCCTATCAAAATAGAAAATTATTAAATGTACTTAAATTACATAAATTAATTTTATATAATTATTTAAAAAATAAAAATAAAGAAAAAAATGTAAAAATGTCTCTTTGAATTATGAATTACTGGAGAGAAGAAGAGAGAAGAAAGGTAGAAGTGAATGAGTTGGTTGAGAAAAGATGGAAAGAGAGAGGGGGGAGAGTAGAAAGAACAACAGACAAAGTGAAAGAGAGGGAGAAAGCGAGGAGAAAAGTGGGAGAGGAGGTGGAGAACAATTTTTGAATCCATCCATTAAAGAAACATTAAATAGTATTTAATGAGATAATTTCAATCTGGAATATCATCATCATGATCATGTTATCTAACTTCCCTCAAGTGGCATGCATTTAAGTTCCTCAATATATACACACACAAACACTGTGTGTGTGTGTGTGTGTGTGTGTGTGTGTGTGTGTGTGTGTGTGTGTGTGTGTGCGTGTGTGTGCGTGCGCGTGCGCGCGCGCGCGCGCGCGGAACTATTCAATGATATTATGCCACTGTATTAGACAGAGGTAAAGATATTTATCTGGCAGTTGAGGAAGGCACCAAAAGGACAAAAAAACATTTTGGTGGATTGAGTTGCCGACTCCGAGTCAAGTCCCTGAGTTTAATCATCTCCCTTCCCACATCTATCTTCGATAATAACCTACAAGAGGCATTTTATTACAACAGCCTTTTCCTTACCTTCCATTCTTTCTCACTTCTTTAAACTCAATTGACCTAATTACTCATTAGTGAACAGTATTAATTATAAACTATTAAACAGAACATGCTGACACTTAGTACTTTGACTATAGAACTAACAGAGAAAATGTCATACAACAGTAGTTATTGTCTCTTTTTGCTGAGGTCATCTTTGCCTTTCACCATTCCAAGGGCAACACAGTACAAGTCACCGAAAGGAATCACTTGAATCAATTGCTTCCTTTCCTGTACTTATAGCCATGTACCCAAGTTAGATTATGCTAATCAAATGCCTTCCATAATAATCCTTTCTACTACAGCTACCATATGCACAAGGCCTGAAATTGTAAAGAAGTGGGTTAGTTGATTACCTTGACCCCTGTTCTCAACTGGTACTTATTTTATCAACCCAGAAAGGATGAAAAGCAAAGTCAACCATGACAGAATTTGAACTCAGAATGTAAAAATGAAAGAAATGTTGTTAGGCATTTTGTCTGGCATGGGAGTGGCTTTGCCAGCTCATTTCTAATATAGGATGAAGGCCCTGGAAGGATGAAAGAAAAGCAAAGTTGACCATGGCAACCAATTTCAATTCAGAACATGAAGACCAGAAGGAATATCACAATCCATTTCAATTTAGACACAAGGCCAGCAATTCGTGGGAATTGATTGCACTGACTTTGTGACTATCATGGTATTTTATCAACAATAGGAGGAAAGGTCATGCTGACCTCGGTGAGATTTGAACTGGGAATGTAAAGAGTCAGAAGAAATGTTGGAAAGTGCTCTTTTCCTGCCACTCCAAGTCTGCCTGCTCATCGCATTCAATAATGATAATTTCTAAATTTAAGCCCAGAGCTAGTAATTTGGGCGGTGGTGGTGGGGTTTGATACCATCAACCCCAATATACGACTGGTCCTTTACTGACCCCAGAAGGATGAAAGTCTCTAAGTAGCCTAATAATAATAATAATAATAATAATAATAATAATAAAGGCTTCAAATTCTGGCACAAAGCCAGCAGCTTTTGAGGGGAGGCGTTAGTTTATTACATCAACCCCCATTGCTCAACTGGTTCTTATTTTCATTATCACTGAAAGGATGAAAGGCAATGTCAGCGTCAGCAAGATTCAAACTGAGAATGGGAAGAACCAGAAGAAATGCCACTATGCATTTTCGTCCAACTCTCTAACAACTCTGCCAGTTTACGGCTTTCAGTAAAGTTAATAATCCTTTAGGCTATATAGGCACAAGGCCTGAAATTTGGGGGAGTGGGGGGTTAAGTCGATTACATCGAACCCCAGTGTTCAACTGGTACTTATTCTATTTAGCAAAAAAGAACCTTGGCAGAATTTGAACTCAGAATGTGAAGACAGATGGAAAGCTGCTAAGCAAGCTAACGACTCTACCAGGTTGCCCCCTTAATGATAAAGTCCTTGGGGGGGGGGGGGGGGGACTAGTTGATTACATTGACCCCCAGTGCTCAACTGGTACTTATTTAACACAAAAGGATGAAAAGGATAAATCAACCTTGACAGAATTTACACTCAGAAAAAATAAAGAGGGATGAAATTCCACTAAGCATTTTGCTCAGTGCGCTAATGACTGACAATTCACCACCTTAATTATAATAATAATGGTAATAATAATAATAATAATCTTGTCTACTAAAGGCACAAGGCTCGAAATTTGAGGAGAGGGGACTAGTTGATTACATCGGCCCCAGTGTTTCATTGGTACTTAACTCATCGACCCTGAAAGGATGAAAGGCAAAGTCAACCTCAAACGAATTTGAACTCAGAATGTAGCAATGGGCAAAATGCTGCTAACGAATAACAATAATAAGTAGTAGTAGTAGCAGTAGTAGTAAACACACAAGTTACAAGACCTAATTATCTCGTTTTCCTTATGGATCTGTCATCATGATAAACAAACTACTGGTAAAGATCTAATCATTAGTATGTATGAACATGTCTAAAGCATATCAAATGTTTCATGTAACCTTGCCATTTGTAAAATTGTTTTATGTAAGTTTTAAAGCTAAATATCTGTTGTTGTTCCCGTTCCCTTCCCCCCACACACACACACACACACACCTGGAATAAAATGAAAATAGAATTATAATGTAAGTCTGTGAATACACACTTTACTAACTTACCGATAAACCTTTGAACTCAATTAAAATAGACCCGTTCAATTAAATCTGAATATGAAACCTCACACAAATATCCACCCTCTAATCAAAGAGCAGCAATAATGTTGAAAACTAAAAATGCAATATTTTGAGAGAGAGAGAGAGAGAGAGAGAGAGAGAGAGAGAGAGAGAGAGAGAGAGAGAGAGAGAGAGAGAGAAAGAGAGAGAGAGAAAGAGAGAAAGAAAGAGAGAGAGAGAGAGAGAGAGAGAGAGAAAGAGAGAAAGAGAGAGAGAGTGAAAGAGAGAGAGAGAGAGAGAGAGAGAGAGAGAGAGAGAAAGAGAGAGAGTGAAAGAGAGAGAGAGAGAAAGAGAGAGAGAGAAGAAGAGAGAGAAAGAGAGAGAAAGAGAAAGAGAGAGAGAAAGAAAGAGAGAGAGAAAGAAAGAGAGAGAGAAAGAAAGAGAGAGAGAGTGAAAGAGAGAGAGAGAGTGAAAGAGAGAGAGAGAGAAAGAGAGAGAGAGAAAGAGAGAGAGAGAAAGAGAGAGAAAGAGAAAGAGAGAGAAAGAAAAAGAGAGAGAAAGAAAAAGAGAGAGAAAGAAAAAGAGAGAGAAAGAGAAAGAGAGAGAAAGACAAAGAGAGAGAAAGACAAAGAGAGAGAAAGACAAAGAGAGAGAAAGAGTGTGTGTGTGTGTGTGTGTAACTGATTTAACAATTCACAACGAGCATGATAATTACTCTTAATTAGACATGAAGATACACAATTAAGATATTGGAATATGGTAATGACTACTACTACTACTACTACTACTATTATTATTATTATTATTTCTGAAGAGAGAGAGATATCCTTAGGATGTCGTACAATGTGAAACATTTATATAAAACTTTGGAAATAATCAGAATTAAAGAATAACAAGAGAGAAATATAGAGCAATGTAAGGTGGACAAGGGTGGGGGAGAAACTGAAGGGTTTCTAAATGAAGCTGCTCCGTAGCAATAATAATGATGACAGTAACAACAACAGCAACATTATTCTCAAGTACAGGAGAAACTTTTAATTAACCTTTTCAGTGCAACATACCAGCCATTCTACGAAGCAGACTGGTTTAGTATACAGCCATGTAAAGATTAGGATAACTAAGACAAACGTCCATACAAAAATTAGATTCAAATTCGGCTTCCTTGGCCCAAATAACCTAATTTAGCACTAGTGTATTTAACCACATTCTTGTCTGAAGTGACTACCAAACTGTAGAAACTGAAGTACCATAAAAGTATTTCAGCTAATGGTCTCCATTCAATTCAGAACAGATTGGCATTACAGTATTAGTTTTTAAAAAGTCATCACCACCCCAATTTTAATGTTCATTTTCCAATGCTTAGGTTGGGATGGAATTCATAGAGACGTATTTTCCTATAGTCAAAAGACCTTCCTGTCACAAACCCTCACCTGTTTTCAAGCAAGGTAATATTTCCCGATGGCCAGGTATGTTTGCATAGATTAGAAACAAATGACACCACTTGTATGATGGTGACATTCATTTACAACCACGATATGATGTGAAGAGATGGGGACAGTAGCATACATACACACACACACACACATGGTGGGCTTCTATTATTTTCTATCTACTGAATTCACTCATACGGCTGTGGTCAGTCCAAAGGTATAGAAGAAACTTGTCCAAGGTGTTGCACAGTGGGATTGAACCTGAAACCATATGGTTACAACACAAACTTCTTAACTACACAGACGTGCTTGTGTTACATAGTATTTTCTAGAAAAGGAAAAATACAGTAGATGTCATTTTTTATCATCAGACAAGTTCTACAAAATTTGGATATTTGCAATTTGTTGGACACAGGCAACAGCTGTTATTGTCATAAGTTTTGTGAGTGGAATTTGATGTGTGTGTGTGTGTGTGTGTGTGTGTGTGTGTGTGTGCTGGGGTAAATTGTATTCATTCAACTTAGGTGATTTCAATCACTTGATAAAGAGATTGATAAAAAGAAAATCAGACAAATTATTGGGGTTGATACAGCTAATTAAAACCTTGGAAGGTGGTGCTCTAGCATAGCCATAAATGAGAAAAGAAAAAAAATTATAGTTGGATCAGACAATATTTAGAGCTGAATGTCTCTTTCATAATTCACAGACCACTAACTATACAAGTGGGCCACAATTTAACACAAACTAATAAAACTAAAGAACATTGAAGTATAGTAGCATAGTCCATAAGACTGGATGCTTGCCCTGAAGCAAAGAGAGTGTCGCCACTTGAAGCTGACACAGCAGTAAAAAGAACCTTAACCCTTTTGATATTAACCCATCTGAAAAGCATCCTGGTTCTCAGATACAAACCTCCTGTTTTAAAGAGGTCGAGATTTAAAGTTTTCCATTAAAATTGCATGTTAATTTATGTTCAAAACCTCAGCTTATTAATGACAGTTATTTTACAAAATGTCTTCATTATTTTTAGCGCTAATTGAAACAAAGCCAGCATATTTCAACAAAACTGTGGTAATGAGAGAGTTAAGAAGAGAGGGAAGAAAGAGAGAAAGATCACAACGGCAAGCACTTAGATGTTGAGAATGATTGTCTCAGAGATTTAA
The DNA here is from genome assembly GCF_046866305.1 of Octopus bimaculoides. Taxonomy (NCBI): domain Eukaryota; kingdom Metazoa; phylum Mollusca; class Cephalopoda; order Octopoda; family Octopodidae; genus Octopus; species Octopus bimaculoides. The sequence goes on along the minus strand of NC_142945.1, from coordinate 6,224,138 downwards.
TTTCCATGGATCCGTGTGTGATGAAGTACAAATTTCTTGCCTCATGAGAGGGGTACACTGTTCATCATCTTACACTACTTTCTGGTCACATTTATTGCAGAGGTATATTGTGTATGTGTGTGTATTTTACACACACACACATTTATTATATATATATATGTATTGGCCATGGGGATTTTTTATAATTGTTAAAGCAATTAAAAAAATATCGAATTTCTCAGTGCTCAATGAAAAAAAAGAGACTTGTTACGAGAAAGGTTAAACATTTATGTGTGTATACGAAGAAAAAAATTAATACAAGAAAACAGGGTCAAAGGTGGCTGTATTGTTACAAATGAGTGTTAAAAAGATTAAAAAAAAAAAAAAAAAAGCCAGCAATAAACCCAACAGGTCTTTGAAAAAAAACAAAACAAAAAAAAACACAGGGTGGTAGACTTGTGACATCCAACAACTAATGATTACACTTCATTGTAGTTAAGGAACTACTTACCTATACATCTAACAGCCAATCAGTTCTGTTAGTGCACAGGTCATGCGCGGCTATAATGTTTAAAATGATTATCTACTTGAAAATATCACGGTTTAAAACGCGACAGTTACATTGCTGATATATTCTAACAGTAAAACAGAAATCTTTGGGAGATATAGATAAAATGAAAGTATAGATGCAAAACAGGGACATCTTGCTCACTTATGCAAAAATTTTAACTTACATCTAAAAGATTTTTAGAGACAAAAGAATGGAGGTTGCAATATATTTGAGTCAGCATCATACTCAAAATAAATATAATCAACATATAAAAACAGTATATGAGGGTGTGTATATGTGCATATACATACATGTGTGTATATAAACACACACACACACACACACATATTTAAATCACAATATATGGATTCAAATAAAACTCAATGTATCATTCTACAAAACATAGATGTAGTATGATACAAGAGAAAACAAATAATTTGCATTAACACAGACATGTAAGTAATTTATTATTAAATATAATCTAAACTATTTACATGCTTTTAAGTTATGAAACAATTTGTTGTGATATATGAATTTTCTTATCGTTAAAATTTCAGCAAACTACCTCTCTGTCATTTATGACTATATGTATGTATGTGTGTGGGAGTGTGTGTGTGTGTGTGTGTGCACATCTACATATAAATGTGTGTGGAGAGAGAGAGATGGATGTATAGACAAGTGAGAAGAAGAAAGCATTCAATACAAAAATAGAGTGCTATGCATTATAGTTTTAGAATAGACACAGTGTGCCCTTCAAAAGCAGTATTTAGAAGGGTTGGCAACAGGAAGGGCATCCATCCAGAGAGCACTGTTTTGGAAAACCCATCAAACCTATGCCACCATGAGAAAACAGCTGTAAAACACTCACACACACACACACACACACATTAATCACCATGTGAAAATGGTTACTGCTGGATAAGGTTTATACACATACACAACCAATAATAACCACCTTCACACAGTAGTTAATTTATAGCAAGGAATTAGAAGTCGTAGCATAATAATTAAACTTTTCTCAGGAATTACAAAACTGCTTCAGACAAATACCAGCAGAACATAAGGAAACAACTTGACAGTTTCTAATGACATGTCTTTCTCAAGTGGTTCTTCTCAGATATGTAGATGAGTAAATTCTATCTTAGAATGTGTATATGTATGTGTGTATGTGTGTGTGTGTGTGTGTATGTGTGCGTGTGTGAGTGAGGGGTGGGGTAGAGGGCATGAGAAAGTGAGAGAAAATGGAAAGGAAACCAAATTTAAAAGGGGCTGCAGTATATACACCACAGCAATTTCACAGAGTCAATTTACTACTAAGATTCTATTTGACAAATGCTGCCATATGCTTTGGATGACAAAAGAAGTTTTACTGACAAACTTCATCTGGTTCGTTTATCAGTGAAATCTGGCTCTCCAACTATGGTTTTCAAACGGGACAGCAGGTCTTGCAAAAAAAGATATTACCGTTGTTAAAACAATGACCAAACGTTAGAGTGAAGCCAAACTACATGTCAGAGATGTGGAATCTTGGAATCACCTCTCTTCTGACCCCACCCCCAAGGATAATCAATAACCAGAAGGACTGTGGTGGGGGATCAAATACATCTTTCCATGTCTTTATATTTTGGAAATTTTCTCCCCTCTCCATGAAGGAGAGGCACAGACAAATGCTACCAAAATTAATTTCCATTATTATTTGCCTTACATTACATATATACCGATATCAATGGGAGATCTCAAACTAAAGAATGAGCCTCTACATTCTTTGGCTGCTAGATATAGCAGTCAAAAAAAATCCTTCACTACACAACCATTTAGAAATAAACTAAACATTGGAGAGTATAGGGTGGCATCATCATCATTATAGTAGCTTTTACATGCTTGCATGGGTCATACAGAATTCATTAATATAGATTTCCTATAGCCAGATGCTCCTCCTATTACTAACCCTCACTTTTTGCCAAGCTAGTTAATATTTCACAATGAAATGACATGCTTTCATGTAAGATTGGACATAAATGCAATTATACAATGCTAACACTCATTTACAACTATCATACAATATCTCACACACACACACACACACACACACACACACGATGTGCTTCTTTCAGTTTCTGTTACTAAAACCACTCACAAGGATTTGGCTGTTTTATTACAATGTTTAAAATGTTTTATTACAATATTTGAAAGACACTTCAGTCTTGATGACTAATTAAAGATATCTCAGAAAAATACAGATGCTGCAGAAATATGATGGATTATCCTTCTGGTCCTAAAAAAAGGACCGTGGGCACCAATGGGTTAAGTTGTACTTTATTTTATCAATCCTGAAAGAATAAAAAGCAAAGTTGATCTTGGTAGGATTGGAGCTCAAAATGTTAAGAACTAGAAGAAATATCACTGAGCTAATGATTCTACTTGCTTGCAGTCTTGTTCCTTTTAATAATAATGCCACAATATATTGTTCACTATTTTTGCCAGAGGTTGTCAATAATGTGGTGATGATAGATTTTGCAGCAACATGCAAAAATTGTTGCAAGATTTCTCGGTCATTTTGAACACGTAAATACTGACATGCAAATTCTGCTAGCAAAGTTATAAAGTGATCAAGAAAGAACAAGGGGTTAAATTAAAAACATTAGAACTCACTGGAATATTTCCATACAAACTTCCATCAGTCTATCATTTGTCAACTTCCCAACACTTTGACAGATCAAGGGCACTCCAAGAATGTGACAAAAATTAGGACTGCAGAATGACAGTTGAACTGTAGACATTTGCATACATTTAAATATACGCTGAGAGAGAGAGATTAAAGTATGAAACAATATTAATGACAGATTGGAACTGGATGACTAAAATAAATGGTGCTAATATGATTTGTGACAGTGACAAAGAACACACTTAGCTTTATGGCAAATATCGAGTTTCCTCCGATTCAACACTTCCTTATAAGTATGTAAATTATTGAACATTGAAGTGATGTAACATTATAAATTGTATTGTGACATGGAATGGCCACATAAGCAAACACACACATTGTGCGTGTGTGTGTGTGTGTGTGTGTGTGTGTGTGTGTGTGTGTGTGTGTGTGTGTGCATGCACATTCTGACAAATAATTTAACAACAGTATCTTACTGTTATTGATAGTTACTTCATCGAGTCCCAAAAGAATAAATGGCTAATAAATAAAAATGTCTGGAACCGAGCAGGATTTGAACTTGAAAATGCACAATATGAGAAACACGGAGAGGGACAGACAGACAGGCAGTAAAAAAAACCGAGAGAGGGCATACTAAATTGAGAGAAATTAAACACAAATTTAACAAAATAAATTAGTAAATTATGCAAAAGAGGAATAGATAAAAATTAGGGTTATAGAAAAAATGGAGATTAATATATAAGAAAGAAAGAAAGAAATGACCTCTTGCATACACCCTTCCCAACACACACACACACACACACGCACACGAAATGCTTTTGTTTCAGATTTCATGCATTTTTATTCAACATGTTGTCTGCCCACATTTTCCTAACAGAAAATGGGAAATTTAGAGGAAATCTACAAAAAGCTATCCAAGATTTGTTGATCAACCCAGATTTTGTTCATTTTCTTTCCTCACAAAAAGAAAAAAGAAAAAGAAAAAGGCTCCCAATAAAAATTGTCTTTCGATGAAATTATCAAAACTTTTTTTTCAAAAATTCCACCACCTAGGGATTTCACAGTAAAGTAGTAGAAAGCTATAAAGCTATCCAAAATTTCTCAATGAAATCAAGACGAGAGGTCGATGCATTGAAATCGATTCAATCGTGAAAAAGAAAAGAAATGCTACTCATTGTTTTATTCCTCACAATGGGACCCAGTTTTGTTTTACTTGTAAAAGGATTTGAAAAGATAATTAAAATTAATGCTGCCACTTTCTATACAGAAAGATCAAAAAGGAGAAACAAAAGAACCAAAAAAAAAATTTTTTTTTTAGAAAGAGCAGTTTAACAGGTGAAAGTGATGGTGGGGATGATGATGATGACTACAGAAACAGAAATGGGTTGTTTCTCATGCAGAGAGAAATTAGATGCAACAATGAATGACCCGACAGATAAGAGATTGGTAGAGATTAAAGATGTGTAAGAATGTGACCTCTATTTTCATTGAAGTTATTGCTAAAATCGAAACATCTTAGAAGAAAATAATTATTTATTTATATATATATATATATATATATATATATATATATATAAAAATAGCTGTTTCATTAATAACAACAATGATGATGATAATAATAATTGAGAAATGAAAGACGAGAGAATTTCCAATCGTTAATGATTATTATCTTTCTAATAGTATTTTTACAGAGATATCTTTGGTTAATGCAGAAGGTCAATGTTATTTTAACGGGACAGCAGAATACACTAAAAAAGCAAAAAAAATAATAAATCAATCGTACTCTATTAGGTACTTAATTATAATATATTGGATATTATAAGTGACCAAGTTGTTATAGATAGGAAACTTGATATTTCCCCGGTGATAAACTCTGTCAGTCTGTCTGTACGTCTTTTTTTTTTTTTTCTCTCTCCAAATAAATAAAATAAATACAAATTATATGCTATAAACAGAAATATCATGAAAACTATCAAAATTCTTCAAGCCATTAGCTTCCAGAAAGGCTAGAAACACAAATGCATATCATGTTTACATTTCATTGTATATCCATAAAAATATCCCAAGGTTTTTAACTAAACAAGGCCCATACAGTAACAAGGCTTCAGTAAACAGATTATCACAGATTACTGGAGTGAATTACAGGTGAACCATTAATGCTAGAATTCTTCTACCTAGTATTTCCTACACTTAAATTTTGAGCTCTGAACGGAATGTGTACAACAAAATAAGAGGAGAAGAATTATAAATTATTACAGATAGACATTCTCTCCATGATGGGAGAAAAGATCCTGGGCAAGTTGAAACGTAATTCTCACTTGACATTCAACATCATAAAAGTAAACAAAATTGCTAAAATAAATCATTTACATGCCATAACTTTCCTATACCCACCACCACCACCATCATCATCACTTACTGTCCACCTTTCCATACTTGCATGGCTGAGACAGAATCTGTTGATGCAGTTTTTCTATGGCCAGACACCCTTTCTGTTGCCAACCCTCATCTGGTTATATTTCCCATGCCCAGACATTTTCCTTTTTCCAGAAGACTGGAAATGAATGACATTGCTTGTACGATGGTGCTGCTTGTATACAAGCATCACAAGATGGCACACACACACACACACAGGCTTCTTTCACTTTCCATCTACCAAATCCACTCACAAAGCTTTGGTCAGCCTGGACCAATAGAAGACACATCACAGGATTGAACCTGAGAAGGTTGTTGGAAAGCAAGCATCTTAAAACAATTTGCCTAGCCAACACCTGTTGCACTTTAGGACAATAAAAATTACACAAAGACAATAATGAAAACAAATTCAAATATGAGAGAGAGAGAGAGAGAGAGAGAGAGAGAGAGAAAGAGCGAGATAGAGAGAGAGAGAGAGAGAGAGAGAGAGAGAGCGAGATAGAGAGAGAGAGAGCGAGAGAGAGAGCGAGAGAGCGAGATAGAGTGTGTGCGTGTGTGTAACGAATGGGCATGTACTAACACCCTCCCGCCCACTGTGATACACTTTTATGCTGTGCAGATTATATCAAAAGTAATTAAGTGAAATCCACTGCATACTAAGTACCAAAGACTAGTGTTTGGCAAAATATATTCTTTTACGTCTTATAGTCACTAGACCGTGGCCATGCTTGGGTCACACAGATTAATTCATGTAATGCCTACTTGAAACAGCATTTCACGAGCAGCTGCTATTCCTATTACCAATCTACAACCATTTCCTAACTAAGGGATTTAAGCCCTTGACAGCATGGTGACCATTTTTTTAACCATAAAACACATTACTAACTTGTAAAAAAACAAAAAGTAAAAGGCACATATATGTATAAAATGCTTCTTGTTGTTCAGGCATAGGTCAAACATGGATGATTAAAGACATCCCAGCCTTGACCATCCCATCTCTTTGTACAAGGTCTATATTATCTAATGTGTAATTACCATATTTCTAAGATGATGCTGTATGATAGGAGGGAGATATAGCTGCTATTTTTAGCAGTTGGAGTGGGCACAGAGAAAGCCTTTCAACTTAAGTTATGTAGTTAGAGATTGATTGATTGCAGGGATGCTGAGTACCGATTCCAATCGAGTACATGAGTGGGGCTTATTTTACCATTGCTACTCTCTAGTAGCAAATAAACTGGGTAGAAACAACGAATGTAACTAAGCTGATCAGCTATGCCGATGCAAAGGTCTGACCATGATTAATGAATCACATACACAAAGAACAAGCAAGGATTGCTTACGATCTAACAATACATGAGAAAAGAGGATTGGTTTGAGAAGAAAGAAAAAATGGAAGACAGGAAGTAATAATAATAATAATGACAATGATGATAATAATAATAATAATGACAATGATGATAATAATAATAATAATGACAATGATGATAATAATAATAATAATAATAATAATAATAATAATAATGACAGTGATGATGATAATAGAAAGACAATTTATCAAGTTGGAACTGAATATTGCAGACAGACAGATAAGCAATTCCAATGATGGAATAATATTACAATCTGCCCTTGAATAATTCATAACTTCTAAGATACTGATCAAATTAGATATGCTCGTAAGAAGCAGGAACATAAATGACATAAATCAAAGCTAGAAATACAGAACTACACAAATACATAAATAAAAACAAGAACATTTTCTCCATGTAAGATATTGTTAAAAAAAAAAAAAAAAAAAAAAAATCTCGTCCGTCTTGTTGCAATTGTCTGATCAAAAGTGGATGGAGAAGGAACCAAACGAAACTCCTGTCTGAATGAAGAGCATCACCGAAGGCTTCACAATGCCCAGTCAATTGTTTATGTTTTAGATCTAGTTGTTCTTGTTGTCATCATTGTGGTTTGTGATGGATAGCAAAAAGCATAATAAAATTTATGCATAAGAATCTATCTGGATGTATATATATATATGACTACGTATGTGACACATGTACAACTAAAAGCCTGCCTGCCTGCCCCCCTACATTTGTATAAATAATTAAAAACTGCCAGTCACATGACATTTAGCTTTCCAAACCCTACCAGCTCAACACATCACACTACACAATCCAGCAAGGCGGCAAAATCCACATGTCCTCATGTGGGCTTGAATTCGGTTTAGGTGTCTAACTGTGGAATGATCTTAGCTTAATGCTAGTTTATCAAATACTATGCATTAACTATAATCAGTCTACTTAATTATCCAAATCAGTTCTAAAATCCCTGCTATAAAAAGACTACAATTCTTTAGTCCAAATTTCAAAAGTACAATCCATGCCACAGCTGAGTTATTGAAAACCTAAATTGATATCTTCACATATACTTGATTTCACAACAAGGTCACAGAATAAAGATTAAAAAAAAAAGAAAATCCATTTGCTGGAATTTTAATCCATTTTTGTTCATTTAAATGATTTTTGTTTAATTGTTATTCATAAAATGATTTAAGGATTAAACTTATTCTTTCATGCTCTCTCTCTCTCCTCTTATTTTCCATAATTCCCAATAGAAATATTTTAAAATTGATACTAACGAAGTCTCTGGTTTACTGAAGGTAATGTTATACCAGTCTCTCTCCTAACCTGTGCTTTGTTGGCAGTTTTGTATCAAAAGGGTTAAGGTAGCCTTGTAATCTCTCTGAACTCCATAAAGTAAACAACACTAATAAATATACTGCTAGCTATTTAATCAATTACACATCTTTGCAGGGCATATCTGGATCTGTGGATCATACCTAACCATTGAGCTAACCATCTTATGTGCATCTAAAGTCTGTTTTGTTTAGTAAAATGGTTACATACCATTTTATCAAGCCAAGCTCACAATCCAATTTCATTTAACAATTACAACAGTAAAACTGCATTCACTTATATGAAAAACATCCTTTGATAAAGCATGAATATCACCAGATAAGCATTTTTCTCTGGATGTACAAAACTCAACCTTTGATGCCAACAATAATTGGCACCAAGTAAACAAAAGAGAGAGAGTAGAAAGGTTGAGAGAATGAAAATGAGACAGAAAAAAAGCAATACAAAAACAGAGACAAGTCTTCCTGTAAAATAAATAGTAATTAATAGAATATAATTAACAGGATAAAAGTTTTTTTTTTTCTTTTGTTTTTTTTTTAATTTTGAAGATGGTATGTGAAGGTAAGAATAAGAAACACGTTAAATTACGATTGGTAGGAGGAAAGGAGAGGGTGATAAAATAAACCAATTTTCCTGTGATCTAGAGTAAAAGTTATCCAATTCCTAATGGAGAGATGAGATTATTATTATTATTATAAAGACACAACACATAAACAGAGATGCTTTTGAAAGGAAAGCTATTATTTCATATGTATATTATAGCCTAAAGATAGCAGTAACATGTTATTGTTGAGTAGTCTTCATTAAAATCTCCAGTTTCTAACAAGATTGGGAGATTTACGTAGAGAAAGCACTGCAAGATTTTAATAGTTAAATAAAAGCACCGACACAATCTTGATATGTAGACAGTATGGCAAGTTGGAAGGAGGAACTTAGTGTCCCAGTGGGGGCAATCCTACCTTAGATGTGTTAACCTACAATTTAGGGCTTGAATTAGTAAGTTCTCAGTTTAAAGGCAAAGGGAGAATGCTTGAATGATACATTGTGCAAGTTAAAGGATTGCCAAAGACTAAGCAAGGAGTAATACATTAGTGAGTATAAGTGAATAAAAAGAAAACCGAAGATGATTCTAACAGTAAGAAATTTCATTATTGAAGAGTAGGTATGGTTTACCATTTTCAAGGAGAGGGCTGAATGAGACATGGTTCATCATTAGGTGGGCCACACTACTAAAAAAATTTTAAGGTTTTTTCTTTTTTTTTTTATATTAAGCATGTCATTTAGAAAGTCCCTTGGGCCTCGGGCTGCCCATCACAGTTCTAGAGTTTCTGCTCCCTTAATCAACTTGAATATCATGAGAAAGAGAGAATAAATACTGAACAACTATTCCATAAGCTTGCAAAAAAAATACATTGGTCAAACACAGTTACATTCATTATAATGAACTGTTGTTCTGCATTGCTTGTTAAGTGTTTAAATGGTCTGACGGTTAAGTTATAGGGCTCGTGCCGAAATAATCAATACATTCCCTGCATGAGAGCTGTTCCAGGCCCAGGGCACACACTGAAGTCTTGCTCTCATTTTACTTGGGTGTTGTAGTGTGATCAATCCACATTTTATTTAGGCATAGTATACCTCAGATTACATTATCCAGAGTATTCTTTCTTTTAAGATAGTAGGTTGTGACCTATAGAAATTTGGTAGCTATTTCTAGCAGTTCAAGCAACAACATAGAAGATAGCCTAAGTTGACTAGTATTTGTGGAAATTTGCAAGGATTCAGTTGGCTTTATGTAGTATTGGAAGAAATATCACCATCATAATTTTACCATCCAATTTTACACATCAACATAGGTTTGTAATAAAGCACCATCCCGTATAACATGATCCATAGTCATTTCACCTGTTGGACAGGGGTCAACCTTACTTTGAACTACTACCAAGTTGACTAGCCTGTACTGCATTACACTTTTAGCTGGCCTCTACTGTCCATTGTCATTGCATAACCGGAATGAAATTTAGAAATGTAAAAGCTTGATTTTCTTGACAAAACACGAAAGTATATTTTCTTCCTTACAGGGTCTAAACTATTGTTGAAATTCTTTACAGACAATCTATCAGTTAAACAGTAAAACACAATTGAAAGTAACGTTAGAAGAATAAGAATACCATCACAGAAAACAACAACATGATTAAAGACAAAGTTCCTTCAGAACCAAGAGAATTATAACAATTATCTAACATTTTAAAAAAAGCCACTTAAAAAAGAAAAAAAAAGCATTTGGTAACTTCTGTTTGCCTATAAAGTTGATGATCAATTACATGTAACAAATTATCATCATTATCATCTTTTGTCATCAAGGCATATAAAATAAGTCATCATCATCATTATTATTGCTATGACTACAACTACATTACTGTTGTTAATACTGCTAAAAAGGCATTCTTGTTTGATTCAACAGTTACATTCCTTGCACATTGAATCCACAAACCAGTTTTAACTCCCAGTTGGAACCAGGCAAGGCCTGGATTTGTAGCAGATACAGGGGTAGTGGATGTTTGCAACATTCAAGCCTTTCTCTAGGACATGCATGCAAATGCAAGAGGGGGCAAAAAAAAAAAAGGGGGGGTTCCAACAGCAGATTTAAATCAGTTTGTGGAGCTGGTGCAACAAGAACTTAAGGAATTTATTTTTGTGACCATAAAGTTGTGTGTGTGTGTGTGTGTGTGTGTGTGTGTGTGTGTGTGTGTGTATATATTCTTTTTTTTAATTACATACAATTATTTTTAACGATATTCGTTTTAGTTTTGTTCAGCATCTTATGTAATACTTCCTTTCGTTTGCTATCATTATGAACTCTATTTCTTACAATGTCTTCAAGATGGAAATTTAATTAGAAGAATTAAGACATGATGGACTGTAGACGAAAGGGTTCTTATGCAATTAGTAGGGACCAGATTTGAAAGGGATTTATGTTATATAAAGGAGATGAATTGTCAGAAATAATAGATAAAAAAGAAAGTGGGTGAGGGAATAGAAAATTTTTTTTCTCACACACAAGTTGAAATAATTTGAAATACATAGTCAAAAATGGAAGGATGAGATATGTAATGATTTCTAATAATGCAAAATAAGGTTTCAAATTCTGGCACACGGCCATCAATTTTAAAGATGACGTACGTTGATTACTTTGATCCCAATGTTCAAATGGTACCTACTTTATTGATTGCAAAAAGATGAAAGACAAATGACCCCAGTGTTCAAACTGATATATGTTGATCTTGAAAGGCTGAAAGACAAAGTCAACCTTGGCATTCAAGTCAGAATGTAAAGAGCCGGAAGAAATGCCGCTAAACATTTTGCCCAGTGCGATAACAGTAATAATAATAATGATGATGATGATGATGAAATACATAAGAGTTTAATAAACTAATACTTTAGTACAACATAGTCATAAGTAACCACAATAATCATAAATATTCATTAAAAAAAAAAAGGACAAAATCTTCCAAAAAAAAAAAAAGAAACATACAATTAATAAATAAAACAATGTAACAAAATAGTTGATAACTGAATGAAACAACATGCTGCTATTTTAGTCTAGAGACATTTAGTTTCTGTTTTTTTTTTTTTTCTCAGGTTATATACTGCAGCTATATCATTAGTGAGTTTAATATAGCCTCTGAGAGAGGAGGCAAGCTACTGGCTGAAACATGGAATACAGAAGCAAGAGTTCAGACAAAAATGTAATACTAGCAGATTCTTTCACTAGTCATTAGGAGGGCATTAGAGATATATATTAGTAAATAAATAGACATACATATGTCATATATATATATATATATATATATATATATATATATATATACATATATATATATACATATATATATATACATATATATATATACATATATATATATATATATATATATATATATATATATATATATATATATATATATATATATATATATACATATATATATATATATATACATATATATATATATATATATATACATACATCACATGTAAAGTTTCATGGAAAATGCAACACAACAACCATACACATAAAGAGAGCCTAGATCAAAACAGAACATTATCAAAAAAATTAACATAATAACATAAAAAAAAAACTAACATGCCATTAACAATTTGATTTGCATTAGTATATATAAATTTTACATAAGTTTATGTAGGTGTGAATATATGTTCTATATAAGAAAGTATATTAATATTTATATCATTTTTCTATTTGTTTTGGAAGATTCTAGATACAAAAATCAAGGGTCAATACATGTATCTTAGGTGGGTTATTTTGCCAATAAGACACACACACAAGTTTAAGAGTAATGCAGACATGTCCTTGAAGAGGTTGAGAATGGGCCAGCTGATTGATTGATCAACTGAGCAAATGATTAATCAAACAAACTGGTTAATTAGCTAACTAATAAAAGTATAAAAAAGTGAACTAGAAACAGTGCATGTGTTTCTTATTGACAAAATGACCCTATCAAGATACGACAACCAATGTACCAATGTCTATTTAGCCTTTATTAAAAGTAAAATTGAGACTGACCTATCAGAGACAAGAAATAAAGTGCGGTCCAGCAAAATCTAGAAATTTCAATATAGCTGGGTTCAGTTATATAATTTCCATTATATGGGGTGTACCTTCCCATCAGTTTCAAGGGTATATATTCAATTGCTATATCAACTGAATTACCTGCTCACCAGAGTAGTGTGTAGTGACTGAGCATTCCACAGGTATGCTCACCCATGAAGTAATTCTCAGACAAAATGAGCACAACACAGTGTATGACAAAGCTGTCCATTTGAATTACATACAGAAACAATTCATCCGACAGGCTTCCATACAATTTCCATATATCCACTTACACTCACAAGGCATGGGGTCAACCCATGGGTATAGAAAATGCCATGAAGTAGGATTAAAACCAGAATATTGAGGTCGTGAAGCAAACTTCATAACTATTCAGTCACACTGCACTTATGTCACATATATATACACTTGTATATATATATATACACTTGTATATATATATATATATATATACATACATACACTCACATTCTGATTTAATGTCAAGTCATATTCTGATGGAAATAATATACTCCACTTTAAAAGAAAACATTCTTTGACTCGACAACTGGGCCAAACTATAGAAAATAACCTCCAAAAACTAAGAAAAATCAATAACCTAAAAGAATATAGTGAAAAAGTACTTTCAATGTTATGCAATGTGTGTCATAACTGTTCACGCATATTTCTGTCAAATTAGTTCTTGATTAAAGCTAGAGAGAGAGAGAGAGAGAGAGAGAAAGAGAGAGCAGCAAAGATAAAGGTGTAACAATAAAACAGAAGTCATGTAGCACCAAATGCTCCCATTTCTCTTATCTTGAACCAAGATTAACTCCAGTCTGATTTGGCATGGTTTCTACAACTGAATGACCTTCCTAATGCCAACCACTTTACAAAGTGTGCTGGGTGCTTTTATGTAGCGCCACATGGGCGTTTTTATATGGCACTACCACAAGTGCTTATACATGACACTGTCACAAGTGCTTGTAATGTGGCACCGGCCCAGGACTCTTGCAGGTCAATCCCCCAACCAGGAGGTCCGGTCTTAACACTTCTGCTGTGGATTACAGGTCTTCTTGAGTACAGCAAAGTGCCAGGCATCTCAGTCCTTTGTCATCTTGCCCGAAAGGTTCAGTGTCCAGCATTCTTCATCACTTCGTTGTCTTCCTGGGTCTCTTACTTCCATGTGTTTCATCTACTTTGAGAGATTGGCACTTTATGGAGCTTTCAGCATCCATCCACATCACATGACCACACCACTGCAGTCTTCTCTTACACACAGCAACTAATTCTTCTTATGCCTAATTTCCCTCTCTCAAAGCACCAGCACTGTCGAACATGTACACTTACATTACACATCCATAGATATATATATATATATATATATATATATATATATATATATATATATATACTTCCAATATTTAATATTTACTTTGCTGAAATTACTTTGAGATAGAAGCTAACTATCTACCACTGCTTCCAACCGTAAAACAGTAAACACCTAAAAACTAAATAACCACACCTCTTATGCACCACCCAACATGTTAATGAGAAGAAGGAATTTATTATCTTAAATACACAAACATAAATATAGCAAGTAGATAAAAGTAGAAGGCAATGATTTAAACCTCACCCATACTCCCCCACTGTGATTTGAAAAATAATAAATTTATGCAAATTCTGATCTCAAAATGATAAGCAAACACCTTCAAATGAAGTGCTGATAATTGAAGACGATTTTCCCTTTCTCTGCACATGAATTTTAAGAACTAATTTTTACGTCACAGTTTTTTGTTTCCTCAGCTTATATACTCACATGGACACGCATTTTAACCCTTTTTGTTACTAAGTTTCTACTGAAATACACCACTTTCGTTTCAATTTCTTTTGAAAATTACTAATTTAGTGCTGATGAATTTTGATCAAAGATTTCAATTTAAACCACTTCAAACAGGAAATCTGCATCACTGAACTGGGGACGTGTTAACCTAACAATAACAACAATAATAGTTAAAATATTTTCCAACTCTTGAGAAGTTCTCACACATGTCCATGGACTGGGATACTAAAACCATATTCAGTTTCAGAAAAACCAGATTCCAACCTGTAAAACAATTCTCAATACTTTTGTGTGTACCTAATCTCCAATAATTACCAGTTAGGAACAATCAAGGTTTTATAGATGTGGTGAAGGTACGTGGCCTGGTGGTTAGGGTGTTGTACTTATGATCGACAGATTATGGGTTCGATTCCCAGACTAGGGGGTGCATTATGTTCTTGAGCACAACACTTCACTTCACATTACTCCAGGGCACTCAGGTGTAAACAGGTAGTCCTGCAATGAAATATCCTTCAGATCAAGGGAAATATTGGCCTACTTGCCTACCCAGCGAGGTGACATCATTCAGAAACTAAAACAATGCAAAACGCATTGTGACCAGCGATGTATAACATCCATTAGTCTGGTCAATACTGTGATACATACATATATATACATATATATGAAGAAGGGTGGTGAATAAAAATGCTGCTGAAAAGAATTTGTTTGAGACCTTAGAAAAAATCATTAAGTCAATAAACCAATTGATAGGGAGGATACGAAAGTGAAATGATGAGGAAGCTGTCAATCACAAAGTCTGTAATAGAGCCAGAAAGAAGAACCAAAAGGAAAAAAAAAATACCTATCATTTGAATATGCCATATCTATGCAGTTCAGATTGTTGTCACTATACAACAAAGGTACATTGCAAAGTTGTAACAGAAACTACAACAACAACAGTCAATAGACATCAGATGAGACGACATACAGTAGTTGATACACAACAGCATGTATGTATGTGTATATATACATACACACACACACAATAATAATACAACAGTTACAATATAACATTAGAACATATACACAGAAGAGCTGTGTACACATACTCCATACTAACAAATGTGTTCAGATGAATGACAATATGGGGCAAGAACCTCATTAATTATTCAGATGAATACATCAACCACAAAGTCTGGTCCTCGTAGTGGCATGGAAGCTAGTGGGCCCCACTGACCCTAAGACATATGCCAAAATAGTGCAAGATCTTGTAAGACCTCCCATGTTGGACATTCCAAACTAATGTGAACTGTCTTGACCGAGAGGTAAAATTGCATTTGCATAGCCAGACTACTACCCAGAAAATGAATTTAAAAAAAACAAAAAAAGTTTCAAAAGCATCAATGGCCTATGCTCCAAAAGGCTTAAGTAAGTATATGAACATTTAGTATCTTGTAGGTAATAGCAAAGCATTCAGCCTGGGGTAACAGTGAATTAGATAATACTAGTTTTCCCAGGTAGAGAGAGATCCACCATGGACAATAGTAAAGTAGTTTATGAGAATACTGCAATGAAGATAAGATGCTTAAAGACGTGCTCTAGTGAAAGATTGTGGGCCACGGGGAAATAAAGTTGTCACTGAGAAACTCTACATTTTTATTTCACAAATAGTTTAGACAGAAGCTATTTTGCCAATTGGAATTATGAATTTGTACCAAGAGTAGAGAACAAATTAGATTTGCAGTTCTAAAACTAGTCTGAGCCTTAGAATTGCTGGATCCAGAGGGATCGCATGAAACGAGGGTACCATGGAACATAAGACTAAAGGTGAGATACAAAAACAGCTGATTACCAGCATGTATATTGTTCGGTGAATTTTGTGAACACAACTGTACTGGATGTCAAAATAAACGACATTTTGAGGTATTTCTCATCTCGATAGTTCAGTCCACTTTAAAGAACTATTGAAACTGAACCCACAGTGGTAAACCTATTTGCATGAAAGACAAACTAATTGAGATTGTAGAAGAATGAGAAGAAAACTGTATTCTGTGTAAAGAAAAAAAAAACCCCAGTTTCTCAAAACATTTTATCGTAATTGTAATTAATCGTACTAATTATCATAGGCATTCACACACTCTACCAGCTGGTCACAGACTAAAAATGCTGCATTTTACAGGTGGGCAAATGCTGCATTTTACAGGTGGGCAAATGCTGCATTTTACAGGTGGGCAAATGCTGCATTTTACAGGTGGGCAAATGCAAGCATTCTGGAATCTTAGTTTGCAACCTTAACCAATGGATTTTTAAAGCCATTACCAAAATGAAAAGAAATTACTGAACCTAGTTTGTTAAGTGACTTTGAAGTAAGAGAGGGTCTGAATAGTTACACGTGCTGAAGGAGGGTCAACATTATCCAACAGGTACTCTTCAGTTCTTTTGTCACTGAATTTGGCATTATGATTATCTTTCGTCAAACTGGGACCAGCCAAACGTATGCTTTCATATCAATGATAAAAGTTGTATTTTCTTTGTTCTATCATAATTCTGGAGTGTTAAAATTCATGTAAATATTCCTGTGAACCATGTGTGATAACACATATGTGATCCTTAATTTCTATGAATGAACATGTCAGATACAACTGATACCTCCATATTCCTGGATATGGTGTGCAGTCTCACATGGTCTTCAGTGAAAAGGGGAAACTATTTCAAGTATGAAAGTAAGCATGGACTTCACTGCAATCTAAAGTTACAATTGTGTTACAGATGTGTTGGCTTCTACATGAAAGATTTTATATATGGGAGACAGTAAGGGGCTACAGACACCATAAAGTGCTGCAAGTGCTTGAGCTGAGATAAGTTGAAACTTTGCCCACCCCCCCACCATAAACATATCTGCATACAGTTATTAACACACCACATACAATCTTAGATATAAACATGTTTATGTACACAAACACATATACACACAATATATACACACATAAACAGGTTTACATACAAAGACACATATATGCACAACATATACACACACACACACACACACACTAATATACAATATGTACACGTGTAAATAAACAATATTTAAACACACACATATACACACATACAATATGTATATACACAATTATACAATATGTAGACACACGTATATAGACAATATATAGACACACATATACATACACACGTATATACGCATATACACACACACATGCATGTTCACATACAATGTATACAATATTTGTATACACACATCTACACATACACCCACATATCGATAAAACACTTCTGTTCCAATGACACCCTCAACCAATTCTTAAATGTAATTCTTATGAAGTGGCTTGAACATTATTTTTTTTTCCTTTTCCATTCTCTCAATCTTTACATCATAAAAAAAAAAATCAAATTAACTACAACAGAATTCAAATATGTAATTAGCTTTCCTAAAGCGAGCACACTTATGACCTAAATAAAAATATTTTTTTTAAAAACAGTGCCACATGGGCGATAAAACAAGTACAAAGAAATCCTTTAATGAAGGAAATAGGACATGGAGTAATGGACATGGAGGAGATATCATTATGCTGTGTTATGTAATTGTACTTATGATTTGTATAACCCTAAATGTAAAAAAAAAAAAATTAAACCTTGCAGAATCACCCTAATATGGTAAAACACCAGGCTTTTCAATTAAATCCAAAATTATGACACAGATTTCTGAGGAGAAAAAGAGAGAAAGAATGAAAAAGAAATCTCCAACCATAACAGTCCAAGATAAATTTCACCTTAATCTCAACCAAGTTTTGAACTTATACATATGACAAAATGCTGGCGAAAATGAAGAGCTACAATTATTCATACAAACAGAAATTTACAATGCCAAAAGGATGAGTTTGATTAACTTTCATTGAAAAACCAAACAAAACAAAAAAAAATCACGAAATATAACAGACAGACTAATAGTTTCTGGAAGTCAAGTGGAGAAAGAACTACTACAAACATCTGACTGAAAACAGGAAAAGAGGAATATTTTATTTAACAAGGCTCCTCAATGAACTGTACTGTCTTTCAATAGAAACATTATGGTTCACACATCAAGACATCCATTCCAGTGTTTCAACATTCTGCATTCAGTGGAATTTCCTTTCATGTTGAAACTAAAAACTATCATCAGAAGTACCCATCATACAAGGAAATCAACAGCCGAAAATGGAGCAATAGGGGGGAGGGAGATGGAGAGGCATACTATAAAAGAACTGTTACAGTAAAAAGTATTGCTAAAAAATAAGACGAAAATTTTGATAAGAAATAATGACAGAAATTATATAAAACTAATTCTAGCTACAGACCGAGATTCCCAATGATAACCTAATTCTGAAAGTTTCTTACACTCATGGCCAACAAAAGGATTACTCTTTACACATAGGGGCAGGTGTCCATAAGTGCTTGTGTGTGTGTGTGTGTGTGTGTGTGTGTGTGTGTGTGTGTGTGTGTGTGTGTGTGTGTGTGTGTGTGTGTGTGTATAAGGGGAGGGGCTCCGAAAGGGATCTCAGGGAGTAGCATCCCTGCCTTCCTGAGTTAGTTTTCCACCACATTTCTCAGAAATCATGGCAGAGGCCTTAGTCTTGGGACCACTCATGCCTAGAAACTGAGGTTGTAGGGTAAGCAAGAGCATGCTCCCCATAGAAAATCCAGGTCCAAGAAAGCCTCATGATAGCAAAGGGGGTTGCTATGGCATTGACGTAGATCTGGCCACCACCGTTAATGGGAGAAAAACCCGGATTTAAAACACTGGATGATGATGATGATGATCTGAGTTTGTACAATGCTACTGCCCGCGGAGATAACTTTAGCAGAGTGTGAATGAAGGTAAGGAAATATATACACATACAATCCTTCCTGCATGAACTCATATAGTGTGTATACATACACAGACTAGTAGTATATATATATATATATATATATATATATATATATAGCAAAAGGTGGGAGGAACAACTAACTGTGTATCTATATTGTTATGACTTCTACATAATCAAGGCGAAACATCAATAATCTTCACTAAATAATTAATTAGCCAGTACAAGATCATTCTAATTAATTATACCAAGTAACTAACTACTTGGCACTCTCACTGCCACAGAAATAAAATGAAAAATAAAATAAAAGATAAATCGATAACAGCTATTCGACAACTGATGACCATGAAACAGTTCCTCCTCTTTAGTTTATCTCCGATATCAAAATACAAGACCGACAGCTGAAATTCCAACACCTGAATATTTCAAAACTGAATCGATTTATAGATATGAACACATGCATATATGTGTGCGTGCATGTGTGTGTGTGTGTATATACACACACACACACACACACAAATTGTTAGCTAAAAGGATAAAGAATTGGAACAAAAGGCAAAGCGAACATCAACCAGAAAAAAATGACCAATAACTATGACTCTTATGAAAATGGAGTTGGGGAGGGAAACCAACAATATGAAGAATTCATAGGAAGGTGACAAGTGAAGGGATAAAATAATGACCTAATCTGAAAGACAACAATAAAAAAAAAAAAATGAGAAAAAAAAAAGGTAAAAAAAAAAAACATCCAAGCAGACAGAACAAGGCAATTCTTATGGATGTTTAGCAATACAGCAGTTGTAGTAGTGTTCACCACCGAGCAACAACAAATGATGAAGTGGAGGAGGGAGTATATTATTGTAAAAAAAAAAAAAAAAAGAAAAGAAAATGAAAGCAAGCAGGTAAAAAAAAAATGAAAATGACAGCCAGAGGATGGGGGAGGGGATGGTGATCAGTGCATTGACAAAGGGAGGCAAATATGGAAGGGAGGAGACAAATCTCGGAGAGACTTTGGAGAAAAGTTTTCGCTATCACATTTTCTCACTCTCTCCTCCTCCTCCTCTTTCTCACTCTCTTCCTCTCACACACACGCACATGCGCTCTTTCTCTCTTGCGTATGCATTCACTCATTTAACAAACAAAAAATAATAATAATAATAATAATAATAATGATAATGTCATTCCAGTACAGACCAGGTCTACAAAACTCGAACAAATACATGAAACAGAAAAAAAAAAAAGAAAAAAAAAACAAACAAATGGAATATACAAGAATGTCTACCACCAAAAAAATAGATGCATACTTCTGGAAAATTTGCGGATATCAAAATCCGGATATTTGGATGTTATTTCACAAAGTATTCCTTTCATAAAATGATCTGGAAAAAGTAGAAAGAAAGAGATGAAAGAAGAAAACATGAAATAAAGCAAATTTATTATTTCTTTTTGGGTTTTCCCTTTTTTTTTTTTTAAATTTCATTTTACGAGTTTGTTTTATTGTCAAATTTCCTCGCATCTTCTAAGATTCAAGACAATAACAATTCACGTGGTCTCAAAGAAGTATATTTTTTTTCGGGTCTGGTTTTTTTGCGTCTTTTCTTCTATTATTAAAACAATGCTCACAAGCGCATCTTGAAGTCTGAACAAAAAAATTTTTTTTTTTTTTTTTTTTTTTGCCCCCTACTCTGGCTTGAAGATGATGCAGGACAAGACAATCTATAAAAATCAATGCAATTTCGCCAAAAGGACCTTCAAATACATGGCTGTGTTGCCCAAAGCATCATTTTTAGCAATCACATTTATACTCAAGTGATCAATTTACAAGTTAGCAATATTTTTTTTCATCAATGAATTGTTATACTTTTCAAGACTTTTCTCATCCTTGTGAAACCACTTTCACCTGTAGAAGTATTAGATACAGTAGGGGTACTAGTAGTGGTGGTGGTGGTGGTGGTAGTATGCTCCATATCCATTTCCAAACCATCCTGATGAAACTACTTAAGTGATGTGAACATCTACATTTTTTTTTCGTTTTTCTTTTGGTAAATATCAAAACTTCTTCACAGTGGCAATGCCAAAAAAAAACCAACCAAAGAGCTGGAGAAAAGAAGTTTGTCTTGAAAGAAAAAACCAACAAAACAAAACAAATCTATCGCTGCAAAAACCTCATCATCAGAAATCTTAGAATTTATGATTTAAAATGTTTGGTTGTATGAATTTACATTTAGTGAACTTCTGCTTAAAAAAAGAAGAAAAAAAATCTCAACCAAAATAACGATGAATTATATAAATTTTCTTCATCTGATTATCGATAAAATAAACAAGTAAATAAATAATGGTAAACAAAGACTGAGGAGCTTGAGAACTGGTCAAAGTAACACCTAGTTTAGAGGTTATGAGTTTCTCACTAATCACAGAAAACACAACAGAGCATCGATGAAGCTGTGTGAAGGAAACAAACATTTTATTTTGTATTCTATTATTCACCAATCCATAAGCACTAAATTCCGATAAGCATAAAGAGACAATTATTTCTGTTCACTTAGCCACAAACTGATCGATAAGATTCATTCAACTAGACAATATTAACTTCCCACAAAAACCGTGAGGGTAGGAGAGGTTTGGAAAATATATTTATATATATATGAAAATATATAAATAAATTAAAAACCAACCAATGTAAATTCAGTGGTTGTGTGTGTACGCATGATAAAGAAAGCTTTATTATTTCCACTCTTGTGATGCCGGTTTCTACACATCCAAACACTATTCAATTTACACACATAATGTTATCAGGGAAAGAATTCACAGAATAAGGGGGGGGGGGGTATTTTACTATAAAAATAGTGCTATTTCAACCTATAACATCTGTGAGCATGTGTGTGTGTGTCTTTTTTCCAAGAGAGGTGGGAGGGGCACTACACATTTTACAGTCAATAAAATATATACCATAATTAAAATGAGCAAAAGGGAAATAATCACAAGAGGGTTATAGGCAATGAATTTTGATATATGAATTAAGGGATCATTTTGAATGACCTAAGCATTAAAAAAAAAAAAATTACTGTAATTGCTTAGTTGGAGAAAGGAAACAATGGCCATCCAATTATGTGGGTGATAGATAGATTTATATATATGTATGATGAGGACTTTAAAATTTCTAGTTTGTGCCGAGGTGCACATTTAACCAAGGTTGAACTCAATGGCATGATGAAGGCAACTAACCCAGGAGATGGAGAACATTAATAGAAAAGCCTAAGGTATGTTGTTCACTGAATTTGTACCAAACAGTTGCACCAATTTTGTACTGTGAGCATATCCAAAAACTGATCCAAAAGGCTGGCCCTACACAAGTTTTCATTCGCTACTGGAGAAGATATCATCTGTGTAGGTAGTCAACACTTATGGTGGCTAAACATCATACAACAGAGCTGACAAGAGAATCTATCATATATATATATATATATATATATATATATATATATACACATATATATACACATATATATATATATATATATATATAGTTTCAAAAAAACACAAAAAAACAATAACAAAAAAACAACAAAGTGAGGACGTGATACGGATAGTGTTATTGGACGCTCGGGAAAGGAAGGAGAGAGAGAGAGAGATGAAAGACAAACAGTGGATACAAAGTGAGGGAAACAAAAAGAAACTAATCAAGGAATTTATAGAGAAATAAAGGATATCGAGAGAGGAAAATGACGAACAGAATAATAATGACTTCAAAGTTTGGCACAAGGTCAGCAACTTTGGGATAGGAGAATGTTGATTCTATCAATCCAAGTTATGAACTGGTACTTGTCTTGCCAACCTCAAAAGGGAGAAAGGTGAAGTTGAACTTGGTGGAATTTGAACTCAGAGCGTAAAGATGAATGAAATGCTGCTGGATATGTTCTTCATTTGCATAATCCTTAAAATAATTTAATCACACTCCAATATGACAAATGTCAAGAACAGGAAGTTTCCATGAACATTGCAAAAGAGGAGAAAGCATAACAGGTGAAGATTAACTGATGAGCTTCCATAATCCTGATCTACCCAATTTCACTCAGACAGCTTGGATTGACCAAGCAATATAGTAAAGACACAGGCCCAAAGTGATGTGCAGTGGGGTGGAAGTTAGAATCACATGATTGAGAAGAGAACCTCTTAATCACACAGCCATACCTATGCCTCCCATTTGTATGAAACAAAAAGACCAAAAGTAAACTAGATTAGTGAAGCATACTGAGAACCATCGATTCTTTCTTGCACAAAATAGCATGCAGCGAACTGGAACTCGGAATCACTTGATTAAGAGAACTTCCTTATCACATGACCATGCCTGTGTCCATGTATATCATATCAAACAAAAGCCAAAAGTAGACTAGATTAATTAAGCATTCAAAGAATCATCAAAACTCTTTCTTCCTGCAAGAACAGAATTCTATGTTTATTGAAAAAAGTACCAGTTATATAATATACAATGCAAATCAACTATTGCAGTTTTACAACTTCAATCCTTTTGATTGACTTCTATATTTCTCAAGATTTAAAATATCTTGAAGAATTGCTATAGAATGAATTATCATTCCGTATAATTAAGCATTCATTCTTATATTTCAACTACAAAGTATTCTCAACATGTTAGACTGAAGCTAAGTGGTACGCTGCATTGCCTAGGGACACCAAACTACCAAAGTAATGTTTAAACTTATGACCTCGTGGTCATTAGTGCAGCAACAATGGAAAAGCTAAACATGAAAAAAAAAGGAAGAAATTAACAAAGAAAGAAATGAAACTTTCTGCTGAGGAAGGAAATCCTTATCTTAGGGGAGTAATTAAAACTGCAACACATCAAAGAAAGACTAATAGCGATAAGCTAGAGAAAGTTAATTACAGATACACATACATTAGCTCCAGTCTTTACACATAGGCTCAGTGTTTCAAAGTCCGCCAGGCTATGTTAGTTTACGTAACAGGAACAGCAAACAACAGCCATTTGGCTTCACTGATAGTAATGAAAGGAGAGGCCAACACCAGTGCCAAAACAGGAAAAAAAAAACTTAGTAACCAGCCAGAGAACTTTGAAGCTCTGGAGAGAGAAAAAACAGGGGGGGGGGGAGAAAAAAAAACTAAAAGAACAAACAAACATTTAATCACTTAGAAAACACAGTTTTTAATGTCGGATAATGAATACAAGTGAACTAGAAGTAAACGAGAGAGACTTATGGGCATCTAAGGTGGCAAATATTATGATGTAGTAGAAGTATAGAAAGAGAGTGGGGGAGAGTGTGTGTGTGTGTGTGTGTGTGTGTGTGTGTGCACGTGTAAATGCTCAAGTGTATGAAGGGAAAGGATAACCTTAATATAAAGCTCTATTCTAAAATACGCTAACTAATCCATGTGAATAAATACGTAAACTAAAACAACCAGTGTGTGTGTGTGTGTGTGTGTGTGTGTGTGTGTGTGTGTGTGATGAATCAAGTGCAATAGAATGTGAGTGCAGGTGTACAAGAGTATGTAAGTGCTTGAGAGAGAGAGAGAGAGAGAGAAAGAGAGTGTGTGCGTGTAGGTGCACACAAGAGTGTGTAGGTGGGTGCAAGAAAGACAGAATGCAGGTGTGCAAGCAGAGGGAGAATGTGCGTGCATGCAAGTGGAGAAAAGACTAGAAGAGTTACGGAAAGAGAGAGAGAGTGCATAAATCTATGTGACAGTTTATGTGTGTGCAATGGGTAACTAAAATCATTACAATGCTCAGATGATTTGGTGTGTATCTATCTATCTATCTGTCTATATCTATATATATCTATATCATCATCATCGTTTAACGTCCGCTTTCCATGCTAGCATGGGTTGGACGATTTGACTGAGGACTGGTGAAACCGGATGGCAACACCAGGCTCCAGTCTGATTTGGCAGAGTTTCTACAGCTGGATGCCCTTCCTAACGCCAATATATATATATGCAACTATTGGTCAATATATACATGTGTGAATGTGAACAGTGTGTGTACACATATGCAGTTAATAAGTATTCAGTGTGGGTGACAGTTATTCCATTTATCTCTCTCTCTCTCTCTCTCTATTTCTAGGGTTGATACAATCACAGCTGGGCTAAGCATGGCAAACATTTGTAGGTTTCAAAGTGATAGATTTCCAATTACGTAGACTAAAATGGTTATAAATATTGAAAATGATGCCAATATTTACAACTCTCGAAAACACAAAAAATATATGAATTAGCTTATTTTTTGCTTTATGCTTTTTCTAGCACAATAAATAGTTGCTAGAGAGAGAAAAATAGGGAAAACACTGTAAGAGTATATTAGTTGCATATAAATCAAACGATAATGATTGTAGACAAATTAATTAAAGTAGGGTTCCAGCATGGCCAAGATGCCTAATATGAACTACAGGGAATTAATTTAGTATTAACATTTAATGCAAGGAGCATCAAAAAGTTATCTAGGAATAAATGAACGGTGAGAACAAAAACAATACTTGTCAGTGGCTAATACTTTTAATTATTCCAGCAATTAAGGGAGACAATTCCAAGCATTTTAGTGTTATTACAGCCTCATTAGCAAAGCAGTATCTTCACTGTATTGCCCAAGTAGTATGGGAATGATCACTAAGTACATGTAGAAGACGCTATGTTGGTTTGCAGGAATTGTTTAGAAACTAAGAACTCCAATTAAGTTATCATTTCATAATAGTTAAGTGCTAACCTATTTAATGCAGACAAAATTTTTTAAAATATATAAGAAAAATACAACCCTTGGAAAACTATATTTCTTATTAAATATATAGCTGTCATAGTAGAATTAATTTCGAAAATTTTCAAGATTTTACAACTATTCATTGAAACAACTTCTTTCAATATTCAGTTGGAACACAACTTTAACATTTCCTTATATAAAATCATGAGTGAGGGTTCTAATTTCAGTATGAAACCTTAAAAATGAGAGAGCTATCAAAGAACTGGAAGTGGTAAGTCATCCTGTGTAGGTTGGTATCAAAAGAGTCAAAAAATTTCAGAAAAGTGTTGTCACCTCAGAAGTCTGTTGCCATGTAAAAAAAAAGAAAAATTAGAAACGAAAAAAATGTAATTTCCATAATTTTTTTGTTTTTTTTAATCATAGTAGTAGACATAGTAGTACAGAGCGATTGCTTAATTAGGTAGGTATTTTAAAGTTTTCGTCAAACAAAATCAAGTGCCTTGCCTGAAGACATAATATGCCATGCCTGAAGTTTTCCTTCAACAGAAATCAATGTATGTCAGTATGTATGAATGTATACACATATATATACACATGCACACTCATTTAGTAACAAAGTAGATGAAGTATTCAATACTACCAGAAAGGTAGATAATTCTTTTTAAAAGAACTGTTACTTGTCTGGTACCAAAGGTTCCCTGTAGACAAATATTCTTTTACTAGTTTCAGTCATTTGACAGTGGCCATGCTGGAGCACCACTTTTAGTTGAACATAACCTCAGGACTTACTCTTTGCAAGCCTAGTACTTATTCTATCGGTCTCTTCTGCCGAGCTGCTAAGTTACAGGGACGTAAACACACCAGCATTGGTTGCCACGTGGTAGTGGGGGGGGGGGGGACAAATGCCGACATACATATTCTTTAAAAAAAAAAAAATTAGAGGAAGTAATTAAGACTTACTTGAAAGAATATTTGAATATTGTGAAATTTTGTAACTCAAGTAATTTACTCAAATGCTTTTAGTAACACAGAAACTATAACCTTATTCGTTATTTATCTAGGTATACAATCACAAAGTCGTGGGCTTGATTTCTAGACTTGGCAGTGCAGTGTGTCCTTCAGCAAGGCACTTCATTTCATGCTGCTCCCATATACTCAGCAAAAATAAGAACCAGCCAAGTGCTGGCGTAGGCCTTCTCTCTAGCTTCCACACACACCCTTGATGTCACATTGGGTCAGGAGTAGATGGTCGGAGAGTGTGTCTATACCTGCTTGTGATGCAAGATAGGCTCAAAACAATTGTAAGTATGGTACTTGCAACCAAGTCATCTTCAATTAAGAATAACAGCTGCAGTATATGTGCTGTGCCACTCCTAGGACTATAAATATTCTCTCATCTTTTGATGATGACATTTTCCAAATTATATATCACCAGGAAATAGCAATGGTAAAATATTAAAATGCATATAAAAAAACAAAACTGTAAAATAAGAAAATTCATATATCATTTAAATGATAGAGGAATTTCCTTATGATTCTCTATATACATACATCCTTATGTGTATGTATACATAAACACACACACACATTTTTATAGTCTTTTCTTTCATAGGCAAGATTTTTAGGACGAAAAAGCAACAGTTGAGAACTTTATAATACTTGCCACAATAATAACAACTCTTTTCTTTTTACCTACGTACAAAGTGAAAAGAAATAACTTAGGTTCATGTTCTTCTAGGGTACACTAGCCACCCCATAACTTTCTGAAACATTCAATCAGAAATAGAAGCAGCGGTGATTCAACTTAGCAAGAACTGACCTCTCTTTTGTCATGAAGTAATCTTAAAGAAAGCAAATCATCCAATAATTAATGGTTTCTCATTCAGGCACCAGGTCAGCAATTTTAAGGAGTTAATTGATACTATCAACCCCTGTACTTGATTGGTACTTTACTTCAACAACCCTGGATGGATAAAAGGCAAAGAAATACCACAAGGTATTTCTTTACAACACTGACTCATGGAAGCATCAGTTATACATCTCATCGCAATTCTTAGCAACAAACTTAACCGTTCTCATTGTACCAACTTATGAATAGGACTGAACCAACTTAAGAGCTGTAGTTTAGCACAAGCTTTGGGCAAAATCCTAATGACCCAAGTAGATTATGAATTGCTACATGCTATTTCTAGTTGTCAGGTGACTACATCACAGTTAACTGAAAGTATGTTGAAGGGAAATAGAGAAAAGGGAAATTGATACATGGAGAGAGAGAGAGAGAGGAGAAAGAGAAAGAGAGAGAGAGACTGCATCAAAAGACTGAAAATGGTTTGGCAAACAGCTAACTGTTATTCTGAAGTTCAAGGACAAGAGCATTTCTTGCCCATTGACTCTCTGACTCTCCAGCAAAACAAGAACCACTGAATGGAACTACCAGCTCTCTCTCTCTCTCTCTCTCTAATCAATTATCAAACTAATTTATACAGCAAGGTAACTAATGTTTGCCATTGAGTAAAACCTCTGTCTCTTTGTCTATCTCTCTCTGACCAACAGTCAATGATCTTTTCTGCTAACCTCAAATATCTGATGTTCTTCAGAAATAAATGAATGATATCACCTGCCAAGAGCAAATGAAAATACACACACACAAGCTTCATCTACCATTGTGTGTGTGTGTGTGTGTGTGTGTGTGTGTGTGTGTATAAGCTCCAAGTTCCAAGTTAGTCATTGCCTTAAGTTTACCAAAGTAGAAAGGATAGACTTTCTTTTTTTTCCGGTTAAATGCTAAGAACATTGGTTTCCTCAGTTGACCTTCTTCAAAAGACAGCCATAATGTAGTACACCACATATAAAATAACCTCTATCACCTCATCTTAGTGATGTGAGCAGTATCAAATAAACTCTGTTTTCGCTTTGAAAATGAAATGACATTTCACCTTATAGCGTCCTCATTCTCGTTAAATTTAAGTTCTGCTATACAGCATTATCACTAGATGAGATATTTTGCAATATTTCTCAATTTTTTTTTTTTCTTCTTTAAATGAACTGTATGTTCTATCACATATTATCTTTTAAAAAATATATAATACCTTTAAGAAAAAAAAAAAAAAACTTTATATCTTATGAAGTTACAATTTAACATTAAAAGCTATCACTTTCAAAATTTAAGCAACTGCCAAAATGTAATAGTATATAAAACACTATGTGTAAGAAGAGAAATAGATGTGATGAGACATAAAATTTATCGCCTTCTTGCTTAATAGCCAACAAACCCGATTTAAAAGTCAAACTGAAAAATAAATAAGATATGATACAAAAAGACTAAGTAATGTCTAAAGTATATATATATATATATATATATATATATATAAACCATTTTTAGCTTAGAGAAATTTTGGGGGGAAAAATAAAATACTTTCACCTATAGCTTAACAGCTCACAAATAAAAAAGAAATAAAATAAAATAAAAAATAAAAATTCCTCAAAGGAATTCAGTTTCCAGTTGATCATCTTTTATACACTCTAATGTGCGTGCTTCACTAATCAAAGGAGAAAGGTTCCAAGAGAAATAATACAAGACTTGTTATAGTTGAGTAATGTTTGTTTACTATTTGCGATTCCAATGTTTTATACTTGTCGATGGATTAAGTTTTGCTTTCTGTTTTTGTTTTTTTTTATGAGGTATGTAAGTAATTGATCGGTAGACACAGGATTTATCTGTTCAAATGTTAAAAGTATTGGGAGAACAGGAAGAGGAGGACAAAATACCAGAGTTGCTAATTTCATGACGTTCTTAAGAAATCCACCAGAAATGGTTTCTCGCATGTCTTTCAGAGGATATGACATACTTTTCCTTTTGACATTTTCTTCTTTTCTTTCTTGAAATCAAAAGAAATTCTTAGGAGGAAACAATCATGCAAATGAAGAAATTACCAAAACTAAATATTATGGCTAGGAACAGGCATGGCAGTAAGGTATGAAGTCAGCTTCCCAGCTACATGGCCTCAGGCTCAGTTTCACTGCATGGCATGTTGGGCAAGTGTCTTCTACTATAGCTCCAAACTGACCACAATCTTTTTTTAGTGGATTTGGTTGACAGATTAAAAGAAGCCCATCAAATATGTTTGGGTGAGTGCCTTATGTCCATGACCTTTTGTCATGTGTGATAGTTGTGTCTCCATTATCCAATTGGCATCATCTGTTTCCGGTCTTCCGTGGAAACATGCCTGGCCAAGGAGAAATATTACCTTGTTTGGAAACAGGTAAAGATTGGCAAAAGGATGTAGGGCATCTGGTCAGTGAAAATCTATAGCATCTAATCTAAGCAAGCATGAAAAAATGAATGTTAAAAAAATAATGGAAGAATGCTTAAGACAACAGTTATCCACAGACATTTTACCATGTTCCTTTCCCCTACACAATGTGCCATGAATTATCTCTAAGAGACAGTGGTAATAAATAAAACTAACCAATAACGGTATCTTTTACATTTCATCCATTATGATAGCTGTGGCCTTTTACTCCTGTTCTTCCATTACTACAATGGCCTTTTACTCTGAAAACTTAATGACTCTGAATCAACCTATTTAGTACATATAGTAAAAACCTCTCCCTTATTCCCCATGCCCAACCGACCTCCAGTCGAGTGTAATAAACACCCTTGTTTATGTTTTCCAGTAATCTACTAACCTGCATCAACAGAACATTATCAACAGCACTAGCCTCACCCACATCTCCCGATAGTAGGAAAAGGACAAGTTCTAATAAGTTATAAAGAGAGTACTTCTTTCCTCTTTAAATGAATAAAATGAAACAAAAAAAAAAGGAGAAAAAAAAAAGAAAATGTAATTGGATCAATTCAGTTAATATATCACTGGTTATTTGTTTTATCAGCAATAAACCATGAAAAGCTGATCACTAGATTTAATGGTACTCACAATATTGAGCCATAAAACAACCAGCTGAGCCAGGAAACATGGGTGCTGATTAGTTTTAAGTTAATGACATCAGTTGAACAACCGCTTAAACTTTTAGAATTTTTTTTTTCTTTTTATCTCATAAGCAAGAGTCTATCCTTGAAGGGATTGTGATGGTGTTACACCTACCAGTGTTTATTCACTGCAATACTTTATAGCTACTCCCTCATTCTCACAATCTATACTCTGCTGTAAAGGTTTAATAAAACCAAAATGTGTCCAGTGTCACCAACACACTTGCTCAAGCTCACTACCCCATTGTACACAGCCAGATTCAATTTCAATTTCAAAGTGGTCTTCCCTGTCATCAACTACACCATTCAAGCATTCAAGGGTAATTTCATTCGATCATTCTATAAGACAGTTCAACTCCCCATCATCCAAACAAAGAGTTAATGAAGCATGAACATCAAGTTCAACTCCTGCTGAGGTCAACTTTGCCTATCATCGGTTTGAAATTGACAAAATAAATGGATTTGGTAAATGGAAATTCAAAAAGGCCCATCATATATATTTATGTGTATGTAATATGAGTGTGAGTGAACATGAGTATGTTTGTATCTTCTTGTCTTGACATCACATGATAGTTGTCAGTGAATGTTACTGATATGCGAAATCATTTATTTCCAATATTCTTTGAAAACCTATCTGGCCATGTGGAAATATTACCTTGCTTGGAAACAGGTGAGGGTCGGTGTTAAAATGGGAATCCAAAAGTAGAAAACCTGCCACAATAAACTGTCCCATCCATGCAAGCATGGAAAAATGGATGCTAAAATGATGATGAGGAGGATGATTGTGATTTCTGGTTAAATACATTAAATTTCATTTAATTTTTAAAATAATGAAGAATTTAGTCAACTTTGTTTCGAACAAATTAACATGCAATCTTGAAAGTTTTAACTGACACCTCTTTAAAATGCAATGTTTAATCAGAGCCAAGGGTGGTCTCAGGAGGGTCAGTGTGAAAAGGGTTAAGAGATAACAAAGCCATGACTATAGAAAGGTTAGGACCCATTACTATATGGTTAGAACTTCAATGTCCGTAATAAACCAACAAGGACTCCAACACAAGGACTTGTTACATAGTGGTGGCTTGCATGCCTCAATGATTCTGAGAGATATGTCAGCAGAGAGCAAGCTACTGGTAGGACCTCACATGCTCAACATGTCAAAGAATGGAAACCAGTCGAATAATGGACTACCTTTTTCTTTCCCCGGGGATAAAAAATGTCTGTATAGGGTCAACACTCTACCTAGAGAAAAGGCAAAGTTACAGAAGCATTGATGACAATTCAAAACAATCGAGACCAGTAAGAGGACCACTCGGAGTCGAGAGCAGTGGACAAGTCAATGGCTTATGCTTCACGGGGAGTGAGAGCTTATAATGATTGGGACTGCTGCATGTAACAGCCATTATACAAAGCTACCAGCAACAGAGAGTAATAGCCACTACAGATGCTACAAAAACTTTGGGGCATGAAATAAATTATAAAATGGAAATGCAATGGACAGATATACTTAGAAAACTGGACAAGAACTGAACCTGCTAATTTAATTGAGAAAAACTGCAGATTATTCCATGTTGTGTGTCGTGGAAATATGAACTAATATCCATGCAAACAAACCTAGTTGACTACACAGAAAATATTTAAAAGCAACCAAAAAAAAAAAAAAAGAATATGGCAATGAAATCCTTTAAGCTAAAAAAGCAATCCGTAACTACAAACTTGCATGTACATGTACACAGATGAAGGTAGGTCGGAAACAAATAGATAAAGATAAATAGATGAAGAAACTGGTAAAATAATGGCAAAAGTAACTCCACTTTTTTTTTTTTTTTTTTTTTTTCTGTTTTAGAACAAGATAAATCTCAGTAAGAATTACAACCTGAACTAATATAAATCACCAAGATCTGAATGATTGTGTTTCAGCTCAGCTGAAATGAAATGTAATGGTAGCATTTCTTTGTATCCTCTTGAGGATTGTGAAGGTGATGGAAATTAGATATGGCTAGCTTTACTACTTCCATATCAGATTTTCACCAAACACAGATACACACAGAATAAGCAATGAACCATCTTTCTTTGAACAGAGATGTGGGAGGATGGAGGGAAGTCGGGGGTCAGAGAGGATGGAATGGAGAAAATAACAATGTTAGAATAAAATGAAAAAAAGATTAGGTTTTGAGATTAAGCATGAATTCAAAATCTCCAGAATCCCTTTTTCTCTCTCTAAAACTACTACATAAGAATATTTCCATCAACTCTTCAAGAACAAAGAGAAATAACACGAAAAAATAAAGGACCAACTAAATCCAAAATAAGGGACCACTTTTTGAATTCCTAACAGATTTTCATGTACTAATTTCTAACAAGGCTCACAGATAATGGTTGTAAAGCTGGGAATGAAAACAAGGTATAGTTGTGTCTATGCTGTCTGC
The DNA here is from genome assembly GCF_046866305.1 of Octopus bimaculoides. Lineage (NCBI taxonomy): Eukaryota > Metazoa > Mollusca > Cephalopoda > Octopoda > Octopodidae > Octopus > Octopus bimaculoides. Next base: position 6,190,412 of record NC_142945.1, on the reverse strand, counting down.
CTTACTTCTTTCTCCAAAGGCATCCAATGGCAAGTAAAATGATAGAGCTCCAACCCAAAACCTAAACCTAATATATTACATGCTAAGCTTAACAGCTTACCTCTAATCACGATAACTTTCACTGACGAACACTTAAACCAGTGTAAATGATAACAGGTTTAAAGAAGCCCAAACACTTGTAGAATCTAGTACTGAAAGAAATCTGAAAGTTTAAACTGTCCTCATCTATTACTACATATAGGTGGCAAGTCAAGCTATCATGTGAAAGCAACACATCAGTTACTGAAAGACAAAATATAAGTACCATTTACAGATTCTCTGAAGGTGTAAACAAAACTCAAGTTAGTCTAGAGGCATTTCTAGACCCTCATCAACATGGGGACTACTATTTTAGATGAGATAAAAGAACCAAGACATTCATGTTCTGTTTTTTCTTTCCTTTTTTCTGAAAGGCTTTAGTGACAACATAAGTCAAGAGAAACGACTACGAGCAGGAATTAAAAACCTGGTCATAGTCTGGGTAAGAAAAATAAAAATTTTAAAAAAACTAAAGCAACGTTCCCATATATCAAGTCTTATATCTCTCATTTCCTTCTGGTGAGTGAATATTCACACATTTCCTGAGCTGAGAACTAGTGAAGAGTGCTTCACAGAGCTTTAAGTAGTGAAAACTATGCACCAGGATGTATTTCAAACCTAATCTACTTAAAACAGAACTTTAGCTTCATAGGACTTTCATTAATTAATTTATTTATTCATTTGCTCATCGAATTTCCTTTTTGTTGTTATTATTATTATTACCATTTTCTCTTCTTAAATCATTCCATTCTATGTAAACCCCCACACTTTATATCATTCCCCCTCATCCATTGCCTTGGCAGAAAATAAAAATCATCATCGTTATTACTACAACTACTGTTTTTTTGTTTTTTTTTTAATTTTTCATGTTATTTAATGACAAACAAGAGGAATTAGAATCAGCAAGCGTTAAGGAATCAGATTAAATTTTTAATAGAAAGAAAATTCTTTCGAGCAAAATCCTCATCATCATCTCAACCGATATAGTCATAAATGGTAATGGTGGTAGAGTGACTGAGTGGCTCAGAAGGTAAGTGTCAGTCTCGATAGTTTGAGATGGCAAGTCTGTAGTGTGTTCTCTGAAACCCTCTGTTCTACCGTCTGTGAATTAGCGAAACAACAGTGGACGGAATGAGATGATTTGGCACAGCTGTTTAGATGCTGATTATCTGGCAAAGCTGACCGGACATTCGGCCTCTTTTAGGAACAGTATGTTTTGGGTACTGGAAGCAAACGATGCACATACATGCATGCAGAAATATATACATATAAATAAGAGAGTGAGAGAAAGAGAGCAGGAGAGAAAGAGAGAGACAGACAGACATACATGCTCACATATAAAAACAAAGAACGAGAGGAATATCAAAATGACAAACAAGTCAGTGTCATATCAGTGACACCAAACAGGTGGTGTTGAATCAGGGGTGCCAAATAGGTGCTACCAAAACAGCTGCACCAAAATTTGTCATATCCCAACAGAAAATTTCCACTCAATCTAAAATATCTAAACTCATTTCATCATCCAACCATTGAAGAAATCATAAGAAGTCATCAATTCTGGCAGACAGTTGCACATAACCCAACATATACTTCAAGGACCCTGAGTGAGCAGCCAACACCAGTGTATTCGTTTAAGCCTAAATTCAAGTGGCAGTCTGAATTTGGTAAGTAGTTGAGATAAAATTTCTAAATGACAGCCAACACTTCTGCAAGACTCACTCTTAACATGAAATACGCAATGACAACTCAAACCTGAGTGAATCATAATGAAAATAAACTTCAACCTAAAGAATATATTTGAGAAGATCTGCTTAATTTGGAAAGTAAATTGTACAATTAACATTAATCATCATTTATCAAACCCTGAACATTATTGTCTTGAATCATAAGACTCATAGAGCCGGTTACCTGATTTCCACGGCATACAAGTGACTGAGACATAACACTACCCTTGAACAGGATGTCAGTCTGTCGCACGATTACTCATTGGGCGGTGTGAAATTGTTTTTTGCTCAAGGACACCCCCTACACCAAAGCTATGCGCCTATATTTGAAAGGTACATCCTACTTACAATATAGTGTAACAAATACTATCAACTCAACTAAATCATTGAAGGATTCTGTCATTGCTCTGAAAGTTTCTTTCATAGCCCAGAAAAGAAGTAGATGACTACTAGCCAAACAAGGTTGGTTCTACATCTAGTTGAAGCCATCATCAACATGTGCTGGAGTCACAAGTGATTCAAGTGCTACAACATGCACCCATGTCCCAGCGACTTGAGGTCTAAATAATAAGGATTCTAAAGGACATGTGGGACAAAACCATTCTCGTTATTATATAGAAGGAAGCTCTGAGCTATGAAATGCATGAAGCACTTCATAAACCAAGTCGACAGCCCAGTTCCATTTGCCATCTTAATTCACTTACACCTACAGGAGATGCGAGAATACCTTAGGTCATATACCCCAAAGAAATTAATTATGTTAATGATTACTGACAGAGACTTCTGATTAAGAAAAACTAAACAATCATAGGACTTGTAAAAAAAAATAATGAAGAGAATGTGCATGTGGGTATATATGCATAATGGATCATTTTATTTACATAAGACATGACAAATGTATATTACATTTGTTATTATAGTAACATAGAATTCAGCACCTACAACCTTTGAACAAAAACTGGGGGGAACAGATACACTATAGAATAGTGGTGATACTTTGTTGTTAGAAAAGAGGGCATGATAAAATATACCAAATACATGCTGTAGTCGGGATAGAGAAGATATCTAGCAACAGGAAATGTCGAACATATGAACTTACAAAACAACAAAGTTAGTCACTTTGTTCTTATCAGGATGATGTAAGACTGCAGGGGGTTGCGAGACAAGGGGGCCACTGCGGGTTGCGAGACAAGGGGCCACTGCGGGTTGCTAGACAAGGGGCCACTGCGGGTTGCTAGACAAGGGGCCACTGCGGGTTGCTAGACAAGGGGCCACTGCGGGTTGCTAGACAAGGGGCCACTGCGGGTTGCTAGACAAGGGGCCACTGCGGGTTGCTAGACAAGGGGCCACTGCGGGTTGCTAGACAAGGGGCCACTGCAGATTGAGAGGCTCATCTAACAAATGCTGCCACAGAAAAGTAGATGTAAAATGATAAAAGGAGATGACAGTTGTGTGTGAAAGCATGTGCAAACACACCCACAGACAAATATTGGTTACTTTAAATTTGACACTTATGTTGGATTAAATTTTTATTTGAATCATTTATTACAATATTTCTGTTGGTATTTACACACTGGCTTTGTTTCAATTAATGTTGAAAATAAGACTTTACTAAAATAACTATCATTAAGATCACAAGAGACCGAGTTCAAGATGGGGAAAAATTTTAACCAATGTTCAGAACCATCCAAGGATACAAAGAAACAAGTTCTAACTAGAAGAGGATCTTTTCTTACTTGGAAACTTAAAATTCTCATTTTAAGAAAATTAAAACCAAGACCAATTCCCCCAAAAAGCTGGTACTAATTATGAGAAGTGTTGAATGCTACATCATGCAAACAGAAAAAAAATAAATAAATAAATAAATGCCATTCATCCATGAGCATTCCTTAAATGAAATATTTCTCCAAGATTTTGGAAAATTTTGTATCACAAAGGCGATTCAGATTTAGTTAAAAAAAAAAAAATGACAAACATTGTAATAAAGTTACAACCAGATTTCACAAAAATGCTGAAATTATTTCTCTTGAATGTTATGGAGTTACCTTCCATAGTAACATGCCAATTGATATTCTGAATAATACATAACATATGATGTAAGACCACTTCCTGGTCTTTGACACAATTTAAAAAGTAGCCCTGCTCCACCCCCACAGCACAATTTATCCCTTTTTAGAAACAAACATCACTTTCATGATTTTCTCATTTTTTTCCCCAACTGACAAGTATAACAGGTATTATTCTTATATAGAAACAAACTTATCTCCATCACAATGCATCCAACTTTCTCACTGTCAACTGAAATCAACGACTGGCAGATACCAAGCTGGGCCTTCCACCTTATTGAGTCTCATTTATCATGGGTGTGAGCTGTTTTTATACCAACTGCTGTCACCCTTATACAATGCCACACCTAATTTACGCAGAGAGGCAATATATATTGAAATACCAATTACTGCTAGTACATATGTTACATTGCTAATCTATAATATCTAAAATTGATATAGAAATTATAGAGTTGTAACAATACTCATGTATGTTTTTCTTTTTTGCTGATGCATGTTGGAAATTGAAGCAAAATAAAGATTAAAAGCAGGCTTCACACACCAGTGAGCACTATGATATGCTTATGGTTGTTGTGACAATAGACTAATTGGTAGGTTTCTGGGAAATGAAGGGAAGTATTGACTACTAAAGCTAGGTTTTATAGAAATAAGTTCAATAACTGAATCCTGAGGGGAAAAATCTGGCATGGATTTTCAGGTAAAGAATATAAAAAAAAATCATCTCAGAGAAGTTTCTAAACTCTTGATGTTTCTTCAAAATACTTCAGCAACCTCTTGAACACACACATATATACATATATATATACATACGTGCATACACAAGCGCACACATTTTTCGTTTTTACTAATTGCAGTCACTGGAATGTAGACAAGTTGGGGTAACATACTAAAGGGTTTCAGTTATGCTAACTATACTGACAAAAAATTTCAATTTAGCACTCTAGAATTTGACATCTTTGTTTTATACTACTTCATTTTTTTTTTAAATTCATTTTAATTATGAACAGAATAGGAAATATATGATTACACCTCCCACCCCTTACTGCTGGCGCCATCAATTTTCCCCATTGTCTTTTAGTATTAAAGGAAAAAAACAACAACAAAACAAACAAATTAGTTTGTTTTCAGTGTCAAGTATATCTTGTCTATTAAATTAATTGTTGAAAATGAGCTATTTTGTGACATTTTATCTTTTGAAAGGGTAAAAAAAAAAAAAAAAGAAAGAAAAACAAAGCATTCTGCCTTTCTCTCCTTCATTCATTCCTCCTGCCAGTCCAAAAGTAAAAGGAATTTTAAGAGACTTCAGACCAAATTCTATATGAAATGCTTAAAAAAAAAAAAAAAAAAAAATTATTTAAAAAAAATTCACGTTTCCCTCCACCAGTTTGGAATCAGAGAAAGTGAAGAGAAAGAAAGAAAAATCTCGGGATTACAGACATTTCAAGAAGTAAAATATTTCTAGTAATTATGGAATAATATTCACAATTTTGGAGGTGTACTTGCGAGGTAAGAAGTGATTGGATCTGAGATCGTGTGTGGAAACTAAAATGATTACAGTGTGGAAGACACATATTAGCCATTCAAAAACTCATACGCAAAGACTGCAACAGTCACAGTGAAACTGTGTCAGTGACCAGGTTGCAGATGGTGTGAAGAAAATTCTGACACCAAATAAATGCTTAAATGAAGTTAACACTGTGTGTGTTTTTGAATGGTTGGTATCTTCTACAGTGTAATATTCACAAGGCAATCTCAAAAGAGATGGGCTGACCTTGCTAGGGGAAGGGGAATGAAACAGAAAAAAAAAGCGTATAAAAAAAAGGATAAAAAAGAAGACTTACACCAGATATTGCAGTATGACTCTATAATTTCTTGATTAATTCTCCGTAAGAATGAGATATTCGGAAAATAACGGTACTTCTTATTTTTTCCAACCAAAAACCATTTTACGTTTGGCTAGATTATAGAGAAAAATGTACACACTAAAACTGTTGTTTTCTAGAAGGTTACAGAAGTATGGTAACTTAACGCTTGGTATCTAGTGGAAAAGCAGAAGTCGATGATAATGGTGAATTTAATACTTACACGACATAAGCTATAAGTACAGTTGCATGCACCATGATTGTAATATAACTTTATCATCTTTAAGCCATTTTTAATTTCTACATCTTTGAAAACAACTCGGCATGTTTATAGATAGAAAGAAAACAATTAGAAAGATAGAATTTTCGATCACTCGTATGGCCATCATCAAGAAGATTTTGTCAATATTAAATACATGAATCTAACTCCTCACATAAGTTCATTCTATTTGTATAGTATATGAGAAGATAGTTTCAAGACAGATTTTGTTACAACAAAAATAGATAAAAATATATTGTTGTGTTCAAGCAATTTTAGAATAAAGAATATTAAAAGGTGTGTGTTCAATCAACTACGCAACAGATGTTTCACAAATTTTAGGAGTGTAGCATATAGATGGCTAGACTGAAAGTAAGAACCGACAGTTAACTTCTTTACTCAAGCTTCGATTTTGATACGTTTAAGTGTGTGTGTGAAATGCTGACGAGAAAACAGCCGCATAATTAGTATCAATCTAAATTCATTAGAAATAGAAATTATTAGTACTATGTCTACAAAACTAATGATCTGAGTTAAGAATTTTGGATGAGGAATTGAAAATCAAAAAAAAATTAATAATTTATATTAAATATTCTGAAAAAAGGATTTGGTGAAATAATTTCAAGAAATGTTTTTTTTTTTAAATAAATTTATAATTTCAAAAGAAAAAAAATTGATCTTCATTACGTTTTTTCTTTTTCTTTTTCTTTTTTTTTTTAAATAGCAATAGTAATCTGGCAAAAAAATTTATTGCAGACAATCAAAATGAAGATTAATTAGGATTAAACTTTTTTTTCTTTTCTTTTTTTTTTAAGAGAAAGAACACACAACTGGCTACAATATGATTACTTTTGGCAACATTTCTTTTTTTTTTTTTTTTTTTTTGCTTTTGTGAATTTTTGTTGTATTTTTTTTCCCCAACCTGAAATTCATATATACATTTATCTAAACAGTGTAATTATTATAATCACATTACACTGCTTATAGACAAGGAGAAAACAAACGAAAACAAAACAAAAAAAAATTAGAAAAACAAAATGCCAATACTGCAAATAGAAAGCAATAAAAAAAAAATGCAAATATAAATATCCAAAAGTGATTAATGTCAAAAATTAGTAACAAAAGAAAAAAAAAACATTGAAGGAGTAAAGAAATGGGTAGAATTTAGAATCTTAAAGAAAATCCAAGCATTACCTTCTTCAACAGTGGCATCCAATTGTTTCACCTTTCTGTGTACATCCTCCATGCGAGACTGCAAGTGGTTAAGTCTGTTGTACACAGAAGAGGCTTCTGAAAACAGCTCAGTGAACAGGTCCTCAGCATGTTTGCTCAAGCTGCTCAACTGGCGAATAGTATTAGCTAGTGTGTTGTTTGCTACACATTCTAACTCATTCCTTACACCTGGGTGTACTCCTACATTACTCACATGGACTGGCTCGACTATACGCTTTATCAAAGGCATCTTTCACTCACAGACCTGAAAGAAAAGAAAAAGAAAGCACAGTTTAATAGCCATCTGTGTTTTTTTGTACTTAACGCAAACACATCATGAAAATCCAAATAAATGCAGCAATTGTACAGACATATCTCTTATGGACATACTGTGTTTAACAACACAAATATATTGGTATCATGAAAATTGCCCAGCAGTGGGGCTAAGAATACTAGACACATTTCTGCCTCATTGGGCTTCATCAGTAGCATATACCCACTGGCACCCATATGCTAATATACCAAGAACAAAAGAAAAAAAAAATCATCACTCTTCTCTCCCAAAGGTTTAGGATCGTAATTTCAAAACAATTATTTAAAGTGCAAGCATGAAGACTATGTGTCTCTCAATGCTTCTACCTTAGTGTTGTAAATGTAAACGAGATTCTTGTAGTGATTAAAGCATTGAATATGGATGGATAAGAATCAGTAGGCTACCTTAATGTAGTAGGTAGCACATCTGTCCGGATTAAAGAAGATAAATAGTTCACATCTACCAAGCAACTTTTCCATCCTTTTTGCCATCCAGGGATTTTTAAAAACAATGTATAATAAGCTATTATTTAGTACTGATGTCACTTCAGCATACATTATTAATAATACTTTGTGCTATAAGCACAGGACCTGAAATTTGGGGGGAGAGGGGCTAGTTGATTACATTGACCCCAGTGCTCAATGACCCCGAAAAGATGAAAGACAAAGTTGTCCATGGTAGAATTTGAACTCAGAACATAACAAAATGCCACTAAGCACTTTGATTAATATGCTGCTCATATTCATATTACATATTTTTCAATATTTCTACATTTGCATTACAAATGATTAATTTTTTTTTCCAAGCAGATATTCATCATTTCTCAATCAAAATACTTCTTCAAGTAATAACTGTTTCATCCATCAAGCCATTTATCCCCCTCTTAATACCAATAGTTTACTGTCTGTCTTGAATGCATCAAATTAAATTTCCAATTTATTTAAGCTCAACCTGTCTCTTAAGATCACAACACGGGACATTTCAGCAGAGATCAATCCTGTTACAAATATTCAGATCAGATCTACCCTCAATCCCCCCTCTACTAATGTTCTGTTTTTTTTTTTGTGTGCATGTTCTACATGAATATCACCGGAGATGGCCTGCAAAGGTTATGAGCATGGCAATGCCCCACCACCACCACTCCTGATAGAATTTAAAACAAAAAGGGGAAACAAAAATTCTGCAGATCACAGTATGAACTTAAATATCTGACCAAACTATCTAAACTGCAGGAAAAGAAACAGAAAGACGTTAAACAGGTTCACTCGAAGCTGTGTGATCAAGAAGTTTTCAGGTAGTCCCATTATGTAGCACTTGAGACAAAGGTTTGCTGTTATAATTCTGGGCTGAGTAATGCATTGTGAATGAATTTTGTAGACAGAAATTGCACAGAGGCCCTATGTATGTGTGGTATGTATGTGCAAACAGCCATGCACACTTGTGTTTGGCCTCTCACCACTTGACAAACTGGTATAGATTTTTATGTCTCAGTAACTTAGCGGTTCACCAAAATAGAGACTAGAGTCAATTGATTGAACACCCTTCAAGGTGGTGCCCCAGTATGGCCACAAACCAATGACTGAAACAAATAAGAGAATAGATGGTTTGTTGAATAAAGTTTCAGCTGAAATCAAGAGAGAGTCTAGCAAAAAAGAAAAACTGAGATACAAGAGGAGACGAAGAAACAGAGGAGTAGAAACTGAATGTGTACAGAAGAGCAAAAGTGGATGAACAAAACAGCTTCAGACGAAACTATAGCAGTACAAACACTAATTTAATAGTAATTTTTGTAGACTGACCAACGTAATTCAGATATTTTGGTTGCCAAAACTATATTTAGTGTTTTGTTTCAACAGCCAAGATGTCCTTTGCATTGACAATCAGTTAATGGTGATCACCTTAACAAATGACTACTAGATTTGAACATCATGAGCCAACAAAAGAGCTCCAACATGGTCACTTAATCAGATATAGCAACTAAATCCACCTTAAATCACAGCCTACCATCCAATCAAGATATACTATGTCAGAATAAAAGACAAAATGGCTATAAAGGCAATGTTTCTGATCATTGTTCTACTTCATCAGAATGAACATGGAGACTGAAAGAATAACACAAATCATTTAATAATAGATAATTATTACGCCCACAATTTTATTCACGCACGCATGTGCATGCGGTTCCAATGAGTATATTTCGTATAGAAGGTCACACATGTCTATTTTTCTATGATGGTAGCAGGGGTTAAATTATTCTCAGCCATTTACATGAACTACTGTCAAATGTGACCAGATGGTTTTAATTAGTTCCAAATGTTAACCACTGAATTTATCGTGACCTAAATACTCAAGCACAGAGGCTTGAGATGGGGAGCTAAGTGAAATTTTGAAGAGTTGTGGAAACAACGAAGCCATTTGTGAATCCGCATTCGAAGCTGCTAAAAGGGCCATGTGGTCCATACGCAGGACCAAATTTTAAATCATGATTAAATACATATGGATATGACCCTTGGGAAACAAGTGAAGAAAACAGTATTGACCAAGTTTATCTTGCCCCTCATAATGTAACCGTCAACACAACCTTTTAGCATACAAGATCAACATGGCTGACACACTGTTATGCCTACACTCAACAAACCAACAAGGTTTAGGCCCAGAACAGTCTGAATCATTCCATATATAAGTTACTGATCTAATTATGGAATTAGCTTACTATCATTCTATTAAGACTGCTCCATAACAACATTTAATGACATTCTTAAAAGTTTACAAATATATGGCTATGATTAACCAATTATTTTATCTCACATAATCAAACATCAAATCTGGAAGTGAATTAAACAACGTAGAGGAGATTTGGAAAAAAAAACAAAAATGATCCAGAAATAGTATTCCCCCACCTTTCTTTCTTTCTTGACTTACATCTTTCTCTCTCTCTCACACACACAATATATGTATGTGTATATATATATATATATATATATATATGTATATATATACTCTTTAACTTAATTTCTGGGTTCTCAATAACTGAAAGGGTTTGCTAATTCATATATTCATAAGGCTCTGTAGTTAAGTAGTTTGCTTCACAATCATGTGGGTTTCAGGGGCAGCCCCTCAAGTGTCTTCTACTGTAGTCCCATACCAATCAAGTTAAGAATAACAAACATAAAAGACTATAAACTCAAAAATTGCCTGAAATCTCCACCTTCACGCAAGTGCACACCTGACATTATTCAGATAAAACACATTTGCTCTGGAATTCCTAGCTCACCCCAAGATTAATACTGTGTTGAATTTTGCAAATTTGAACATTTCCATATGAATTGGTTATTCTTTTGAACCTTTTTCCATGAGCCAACCAGGAATAGACCAAGAACAAGATGGTTACAAAATGTCTATAATCTCAGTTGGTTATGCTTGGGAATCCAGGCCAGAAAGTTTAATGACTGCTTCTTCTGATAGGATCCTATAGAGGAGATGACCAAGGACTCTATCCTCCGAGGAAGAAAATGGAGAAAATGGATGGATGGATAGATCATACAAACTGCAAATAATGAAAATGAAAAAAAAAAAAAAAAAAAAACTTTACAGGTAGATGCCTCCCCACTTTTTTTTTTTTTTGAGAAAGGGACATCACAACTACAAAAGCCCAGGATCAAATCATGTCCTAACAAATGAACCCATGATAAATGTGTGTGTAAATACAAAAACTAAACCCTTATAGGAATCCATACAAGGTTACCAATGTATTTTATTTAACTCCTCCAAAATCTTATATAAAAGAATAAAGCTTTAAATATATTAGCAATCAATAAGGACAGTTACAAGCATTGATAGATTATTGATGGTGTGCATTGTCATTTCGTTCCAGGTGAGTCCTGACTATGCAGACTTACAGTCAAAGAAATTCATTCCAACAGTAATCATCCCATTTTTTCAAGCATAATTCATCAAAAATTATTACATTGTCCAATGTAATGTCTCACATACAAAATGTCTTAAAAAGCTAGAGAGTGATTTGAGGATGATTTGGTTGTTATTTCTAGCAGACTAAGGACATAGTGCATTTAGCTACAGGCCCCAGAGATAAGCACAGTTAATAGTGAATCTTCTCGAAGTGTTGAAGGTTTAGTATTTAACTGGAGACATATAGAAAGGGGAAAGAAACATGGAGTAGCAGCTTAAGAAAGAGCACAATGGCTGCAGTAAAGGAGAGAGAGAGAGAGAAAAAGAGAGAGAGAAAGAAAGAGAGAAAGAGAGAGAGAAAGAGAGAGAGATAAGCCAGATAATTCAGAAGCTAAGAAACTATAATAGCATTAATAATCTAATATTTATCTACCAATCTTAAAAATAATCATCAACTACCTTGCTTAGTTAAAAACATATATACTTATATAACAAAGTATTAAGGAAGAATAAAGAAAACACTGATGGTAAAATTAGATTTTACAGAAGAATAGTGAATACAAGGATACAAAATTAGCATAGCAATATGAGCAGATATTCTAACAAAGACCTTACTGTTTCAAGTAATTCAAATTGACATTAACTGCTGTACTTCTTACTAATGTCAGAGAGGAAATCACATTAAACTTTTAGTAAATAAAACTTCTTTCAGTAGATATGAAATATGGAATCCATAATTAAAAGTAATTTTGATGGTGCAATGACTTAGAAGAGAACGCATTTCAGAAAAATGGTGAAGTTTTATTTTAGCAAGTATTTCTAATCACACCCACCTTGTATTCCAATCTGTGATGAGATGGTATACGGTGTCACTAGTAGAGCAAAAATGATACTGAACGGTGTTTAAAAAGAGAAAATTTTAAAAAATTAAATTAGATAATGTGGTTCTAGATAAAGTAGGTTTCATTCCTTGATTATTATAGCTGAAACTTCTTTGATCATAGATCTGCTGGGATAAGTCTGACCTGGGGCTAAACAACAACTTCAGATTTACTCTTAACAAAATTATTAACCCTTGCAGTATTTACAGTTATTTTAAGTTCCAAGTTCAAATCCCACTGAAGTCAACTTTTTTTTCCTTCTACAGTTGATGAAATAAAGTACTAGTCAAGTACTGAAACCCTTTCCCAAAATTTCAGGTTTTGAGCCTATACCAGAGACCATTATTAATGCCCTGAATTTTCATGAGCTATCTCAGAATAAGGGTTTAGGAGGGGGTGTAAGTTCTTCAATCTGAATACAACACAGACTTGGGTTTTTTGACAACTTGTTGATTAAGTAACAATGGCAAAAATACCACCAGTGTGTCCGATGATTGAATATATTAAGTCATACTCGACTTCAATATATTTAATAACATATGTAAAAGGGGAGGAGGTAGTAGCATGTCACTATATTAAAATACAAATATATATAAAAGACTATAGAACATGGTGCAGCCCCCAGCATTGCCATTTTCTGTCAAGCCATCCAACCTATGCCAGTATGGAAAATGGACATTAAATGATGGTGTGTGTCCTAAAGTGCCAACACATGAAACACCTGGACCTTGAGTCACTCTTTTACTTCTGCTAAATATTAATAAATACCATATATCATCATCATCATCGTTTAACGTCCGCTTTCCATGCTAGCATGGGTTGGATGATTTGACTGAGGACTGGTGAACCGGATGGCTGCACCAGGCTCCAATCTGATCTGGCAGAGTTTCTACAGCTGGATGCCCTTCCTAACGCCCTTCCTATATATAGATATAAATTGAACAAACGATTTATATATGCTGGATATGATAAAAGAATGTAACTGGTTGTGAGGCACTATATGCTGGAGAAGAGTCATTTAAGCCGAGCAAGAATGGAGAAACAGACGTAAAATCATCACCATCATCATATATATATATATATATATATAGTATAGTAGAAAATACTTTCAGGAAAGAGTCTTTAGTAAATATTTTCATGACAAAAGGGAAAACAAAAAGCACCGAAAAACCAATGCAAATGACTAGAAGATTATACAAAATAACTGAGACCAAATTCAGTTACAAGACTTCAAAATATAATCCAATCCCAATCATCTTGGCATTAGAAAATTCGGTTAATTTTGCAAGAACTACAAAACATGCTTTTGTTTAAATTAACCAAAAAAGAACAAAATAACATAAAAAGTTAAACACTATTATTTTGAGACATTTAAAAGTAAAAAAAAAAAAGAAAGAAAGCAACAAGGTTTTGCTTTTCTAAGAGAGCTATAATTACACAAAGTCTGGCCAAGTACATGCATCCATTCGGTACTGAGCAGTTTTTAATGTTGAAACTAACTTTTCTTAAAAGTTAATTTTTGCCAGCAGAGTAAAATTAGTCAGTTTAATTACTGTAGAGGTCTTTTTGAGACAAATTAATAAATGTCTCCACAAGCAACTTATGGAGATAATTTGTACATGGAGGAAAGTACAACTCTGACATTAAAGCTGTGTTGAAACAACAGCGAAGGCTGCACCAACTCATGATCTAAATTAACTTTACAGCTCAGTCTAATCAGAAAATTGTATTCTGAGACTATCATGAACAGCAGCAGCCTATAATGATTCATTTCTATGCCCCAATTATTGCCATTCCCTTCACTCTTACTAAAACTGGTACTGTAGGATTATTAAACTAATATTATTACTGGGCCTCACTTAGCTTTTCATCCTTTTAGCCAACCACAAAATATGAAGCTTTGCAAGTATGTTAGAAATAATTTTCATCATTGTTATTAATAAAATAAATACAGGAATGACTGCATAGATAGAAGTTTGCTTCATAATCACAGTTTCAAGTTCAGTCCTACTGTGTGACGCTATGGGCATGTCTTTTACTATAACCTGAAGTTGTTCAATGCCTTATGAATGAAAGTGGGTATACAACTAGTGGACAAAACTCCTTCATATATGTGTTCATGTCCCCACAAGCCTGCATGCATGTGTGATTGTGTTTTCATATTCTCACAAGCATGTGTGTGCATATACATGTGTGTTTTCATATCCCTACAAGTATGCGTGTGCATATGCTTGTGTTTACATTTGTCTCATGACTTAGAGGTTCAACAAATACCAGACTTAATAAGCATTGGGGTTGATATGATCAACTAAACCCTTGTATGTGGTACCCCAGTTCAGTGAGGCCACAGTCCAATGAGTAAAACCAATTAACAAATAATACTGGTATTGATGGCAGTGACTAATCCATCTCCACTCCCAAATTCCAGGTTTGTGCACATTCTAGAAACAATTTTTCTTCTTTAACTCTTTTACTTGTATCAGTCTACAGCCATGCTGGAGCACTACCTTGAAGGATGATGTTAGTTGAACAAATCAACCCTAATACTTATTCTATCAGTCTTTTTTGCCAAACTGCTAGGTTACAGTAACATAAACACACCAACACCAGTTGTCAAGTGGCGACAGACAGACACACACACAAACATATATATATACAACAGTTCTCTTACATTTCTACCAACCAAATCCACTCTCAAGACTTTAGTTGGCCCTGAGGCTATAGAAGACACTTGTCCAAAGTATCATGCAGTCAGACTGAACCCAGAACTATGTGGTCGGGAAGCAAGCTTCTTACCACATAGCCACGTTGGACAAATAAGTATCTTTCTTTAAAGGGACTTAATTTACTAAATTATCTTATTTAATTTGAATGAATAAAAAGATAAAACAGCTGACAATATGAACACCAAACTACTCACATTAAAGCATTTAATTATGCTTACGAGTGTTTGTGTCTAAAACCTCCATCATATTAAGAATTATAAACTTAACACTGTACATACATAGACATCTTAATTAAATTAAGAGCAATTAAGAAAAAAAATACACCTGTTTTATAGCATGTTGTAAGTTTAATTACTGTTAGCTACTTTTGGCACAGCAGAATTCCAGCCAATGAAAAAAAAAAAAATGATTAAAACATACTTCATACATTGCAATTAATAAACTAAGAATGTTATTTTCCTTCTACAAACAATATTAAATAATATATGTCTGTAATCAAACACTTGAAAGGAAAAACTAGCAACTAAACACCTACACAAGAATCCAACCATGCATCTGGAATTTTGCTATGGGGAGGGAACTTCTTTTTTTTTTTTTAAACATCATAGTAGCAGCACTCGGTTTGTCTTCATTCAACCAAACAAATATTCTATTAACACCAGCACCAAACCTTTCCATTAAAATATATCCATCGCATATTTCCCAATATGCATTCTCTAAGAGCTAGGTCCCTCTGACAAGTAATGTGCACATGCACACACACATTACTTGTCACAAGGAGCTAGCTCACGGGGCTCAGATGGCCAAATGGCTATTCAGCTGCCTGGGCCTGATAAGATAGGTTCCTGTGAGGAATCTATAAAACTAAGTTACGTGTGGTCAAATCAAGCTGTTTAAAGTAATAATATATTTAACCCCCACTAAATGTGTTGAGTGCCCCTTTCTTTCATTTCTCCACTCACTCATTATATTCTGTTTATTTGATCAACATCTATTTTTCCATGCTGGCATGGTTTGGAAGGAAATTGATTTTGAGGCAAGATGTTGTTCGTGTTGCCAACCTACTTTCCAAGAAAGGAATTTTTATATTCCACAGGTTTGCAAAAACACAGAGCAACCACCAGTCATCAAGTCAACAAGGAATGTCAACATCAGCACCACTTCTTATGCAGTAACAAACAAAATGTAAACATTCATGCATATATATGGGGGGGGGGGGGCTCAATTCAGTTTGCTCTACCAAATTCACAAACAATGTATTCCTCAGACAAAAGCAATAGCAGAAGATCTTTGCCCAAGGTGCCATGAAATGGGACTGAACCTGGAACCACATTGTCGTACAGCAAACTTCTTAAGAAGCACACAGCAATGTCAATTGATACACATTTTAAACGGTATTTATTTGCAAACAAATCAAAATTAAATATGAAGCTGCTGGCAAAAATCAAATCAATAACCCCTATGTATTGATTATATGGATCTTAGGGTCAATTTTTATTTATACATCAATCCACATTAGGATAGTTTACTAGGTTAGCCCAAGCTAAATTGCTAAGAAAGTTCTATATGAAATCAACAGTCAATCCATGTTGAGGTGAAAGTTTAATAATTATGATAAACACAATTTTATATCATTTGTTGCCAACATACATTTCACCACTGCAATTATTTTCAACCTTTGCACTGGATGTCTCAAGTGCAACTGGATACTGAACCAGAGCAGTTCATCAGGGGAAACATTTTATTGCATAACGTTACAAGATCAGTAGCAGTATTACATCTAACTGTATGCACAAGACACACACACACATGTATTCCAAACTAAAAGAAGAATTTGGCTATGTGTGTTTGTGGTTCAATAGTTAGAACATTTGACCAGACAGCAAAATGAGTAATTTAATTTTCAGCACCAAATATTTTGTTGTTCGTCACTTTTGTATTATTACGTACTACTTATTCCACTTCATGTAACTAATATGCTTTATATATATATATATATATATATATATATATATATATATATATATATATATATATAGTCTATGGTTTTAATTATGTTATGTAAGCACTTATGTACATAAGTTATTGAACATAACAATAATTACAAATTAAGACATTGTAGAAACAAATATACACAGATTCGTTTGTAACATTAAAACATAACAGAGCAGATGTTATTAAGATGATATACTTGCTTTGAGAATGAAATGACCTCAAACCAGGACATCAGTGGGTATATATTATCCTTAACAGCAACAACACAGCAGGAAATATAACAAGCAAGATAACAAATAGTATCGATCAATACAGGAGAAATAAGATAAATAGATGAAAAACAAGAACAAAAGTTTAAAATCTTTTCAAATGAAAATGTGAAGAAGAAGAAAAAAAACAAGAGAAAGAAAGAGATTAAATATTCACAACATCCATTTAAGAATCTGATTTACAGAAGAATTCCATTCCTGATAGCAAAAATCCAAATGTGATAATTAGATGGAACGATAACAAGATTTAGTTTTTCCAGTTGGCAGTTTACGAACACTGAAATATTCTTCGACAAGGATGTTATTTTGGTCAGGTAACGAATGAGCTTTGTGATTGATATGAACGGTTGGTGTCAAAAGAAGAAGAGAGAGAGAGAGAGAAAGATGAACAGAGAGAAGAGAACATGAAGAATGGAGCAATCCTGACCAGAAACAATCACTTGATACTTAACATGGACAAAAGATTAACAATTGCTCATAGAACTGCTATTTTTTTCTTTCTTTCCTTCTTTCAAATCATAACATTATGTTACAAAATGAAACGTCAAATGTCAAATAAAAGCTCTGTAATCCATTCAGTCTTTTTTAACTAACGCTTTTGCAATCATATGACTGAAATTATTTTGAGAAGAAGAAAAAAAAAAACTAAATGAAAAGACAAAAGTAGTTATTTAAAAAAAAAATAAATGCAAATGAAATAAGCCTATAGAAAAGTGACTTAACATGGGGAATTGTTGCTGTAAACAGACTTCTAACAATAACTTTGTTAAAAATGAATAAATTGAGTTTTAAAATAGTTTCACACTGGTATATAATGATGTCTTTTGACCAAAAAAAAATAACAAAGAAAGAAAAAAAAAAACTCATATTTATGTATCTAATTTTGTATTAACTTTAGTAATTAAAAGTCATAGAACAAAAACCTAATTCACATGTATGAAATGTGGGGGAGAGGAACAAAGATGAGAGAGAGAGAGAGAGAGAGAGAGAGAGAAAGAGAGAGAGAGAAAGAGAGAGAGAGAGAGAGAGAAAGAGAGAGAGAAAACAGATGATCATTATGTCGAAAACATCACAAAATAAGAGTTTACAGATTAGATTTGATGGAGCTGACTTCAATGTTTAAATAAATAAATACAATTTTTTAAACTCAAGTTGAAGCAGAACCAATTTTACATTAGAAAAATAATCACCTAGAGTAAACAGATGGTATGCTACAATCTAATGAAGAATCAGACCAAATATCAAAGAGATTGGCATACATTCTTATAAAATACCAAAAGAAAATAACTACATTATTATTATTATTATTTTTCATTTACTGGGTTGGTTTGAAAGAAAAATTTGTGCCCATAGCCCTTGAGAGTGATTGGATATTAACACCATTAAAACTCTTCTTGGATATTTATAAGTCAATGACAATAGAAAGAAATTCCAGAGAAGCAATGTTTTGGGGGGGAGTGGGCATAGAAATTACTGCAGGGCGTCCAAGTGGGCGAACGGGCAACATTAGTCGAGTGAGATGAGTGAGATCAGGAGTGCCCAAGTGGAAATGGTACAGGACCAGTCAGCTCCAAAGAGAATAAGTCTCTGTAGTAGCAGTAGAAAAGGCAGAGAATGGAGACAGCATGTCTGCTGGAAAGTATTTTCGTGACTTTATGCCAACAGTGAAGTGGTTTTTCTTTCCCAGCTATCATGGATTATGCATGTGTATAGCAGCAGTAATGTCATGGACATTCAAGCAATATTTTACAATAGGTCTTGCCCAAGCATCATAAAGTTACTAGTTGCTGGATGAAAAATTTTCTGGTTTTGAAGAACAAGAGCTGTGTCTAAGATGCAGACTTTGTAAAGCTGCTGATATGTGTTTGTCAAGAGAGAGATGCTTAGTAATTGCAAGGCCTCAAATTTGTTGTGACCTTGGAAGTGTTAGTTGTATGCTGTTGATATTTTTCAGAGGGAAGAACAATGAGGCTTTCTTGAGATCTGTAGAAATTATGTCTTAGTTCTGTTGAGGAGGTCAAGATTAGTATCTGCCCTACTTCTGGAGGATGTATTCATGTAGTCAGTACAGATTCAACGAGAGGGGTTTAGACTGCAAGTTGATGATACACCAGAAGAGGGGTCAGACAAAGCGCCATTAGCACATGTTGTGTAAGTACGATTGTTAGAAACCCAACGAGATGAGAGCTGGAAGAAAACAACATATGAGTAGTTTTGCTGTGAGATTTGTATTCTAGATAGGGTCAAAAACCTTGCAGGTGTCAAGGACAACACTGTTTTCACCAAGTCTCTCAAGAGTAAGAGCCCACTAATGGATGGCATACGAGAGCAGGTTCCTAGATTTCTTCATAGAGAAGCCATTCTAGTAGTCACTCTTGCTTATAAGTCAAATCTATTTGGCTTGATTGCCAGCATTTCAAAAATTAAAGTTTGTACACCCTCCACAAATCGCTGAAAACTGTGGCTCCTGGAAGATTCGAGTGACGTATGCATTCTTCCAGTGTGTCATGATTCTGACATGGCACCACATACAGAAAATCCCATCTGGTCTCGTGACACAGTCCTCTGAAAACCCACTGCACAGGTAGGACCCTTCCTCAGTTGCATAATCCCCCAACTGAAATGCATATGGTGGGCGGGATTGGTATGGAGTCAATGTAACTGATTAAAAACCTCTGAAATGACAAACTAGTTAAAAAAATTTAATAGTTGCTTGTTGTGTTAGAAATAGCAGTCATATTATATCTAACAACTTTAAAAGAGAGAAGGCAACATTACATAATGTATTCTTAGATACATTTATGCATGTAAAACAAAAAGTGAAGGTGGTCCCTGCAAGAACAACTGATCGTAGGTCTGCTCAAATCAAGTTTTATTTAGAGTTAAGCAAACAACGAAAAAGTCCAAGCAAAGATTCTACAATTATTAAAAAACAACTCATTGTGACTAATAATGTTTAGTTTCCTTATGCAATAACATAAGTGCAGCTTAAAATAAAGTCATACAATGAAAATATTAGCTTTATAAGTAGGCCATATTCAAGTGCACACATATTTCCTTGCAATATTGCAGCAGCTGCTTGCTAGTTTGCAGCAATGTCCAAATATTGTGGTTGGTAGTAGGAAAAGTACTCATTGGTAAAAACACTTCACATGGATGTTGCAATGCAGGTTTCATCAGCTTAGTTCAGTAAAATGGCAATTCTAACTGGACAGGTCATTGGAACTAAACATAGTTGAAAAATTAAACTAACAAAACAAAAAAAAAAAGGAAAACAGCAGACTTGATGGCATCAATATGTTATTGTGATGTATAGTGGTTTCAATTTCTATTACTGTATGACATCATCATTTCGCCTGGGTTACAAGAATAAACATGTATATAGAAAGAGTTGGTCTAGCACTTTAAATCAGTGCTTCGCAACCTTTTTTCGCTTGCGGTACACTTAAGTTCAGGTGTGATGCTGAATTTTGAAAAAAGTATAATTAAAAGTATAAGGAAAAAAAAATCATATTCAGGTTACACTGCAGCACACCAACCGTCATCTTGTGGTACACCAGTGTGTGGTGATGTACCCATCGTGGAGCACTGCTTTAGATTGCCACTAGGTTTTACTTAGAGAACAAACAGTTCCCATGGTACTAGCAGGTTCTCTCATGACCAGCAAGCCCAATGGAGCTGATGTCCAACCTAAAGATCTGTTAGTCAATGACTGGATGAAATTTTGGGGGCAGGGAAAGAACCAGAGAATACAGTGAAGAATGCTCACAACAGAGTTGTTGTTGTTGGCACTCCGTCGCTTACGACGACGAGGGTTCCAGTTGATCTGATCAACGGAACAGCCTGCTTGTGAAATTAACGTGCAAGTGGCTGAGCACTCCACAGACACACGTAGTTCTCGAGGATATTCAGCGTGACACAGTGTGACAAGGCTGACCCTTTGAACTACAGGCACAACAGAAACAGGAAGAAAGAGTGAGAGAAAGTTGTGGTGGAAGAGTACAGTAGGGTTCACCACCATCCCCTGCTGGAGCCTTGTGGAGCTTTAGGTGTTTTCGCTCAATAAACACTCACAACGCCCGGTCTGAGAATCGAAACCGCGATCCTATGACCGCGAGTCCGCTGCCCTAACCACTGGGCCATTGCGCCTCCTCACAACAGAGTAAACACTGCAAAAAGCAAGGAGGTGATGTCAAATGCAGCGCCAACCAAATGACATTTTGCCACTATGGTACAAAGAATCTACTGACAGTAATTTCTTATCTAAGAATAAAAATTCTAAGTAACAACAGCATCCAATCTCACAACATTATCCACTATTTTCACTATTACTACTACTACAAGACATGTCAAATAAAAGACAAGTGTTTTCTTCCTCCACAGAAACCACACATAAATATACAGATGATGTATAAAAGAAAATATAGTGGTTAATACAACATAGATAATACCGTAATCGTAAACATGTTATCCTAAAGAAGAAGAAATCAACGATAGGAGAGAAAATCAAGGCAACAAAAAAGAAGAAAAGCCAAAATGTCACCAGAGTTAAATTGTTGAAATGGAATTTTTAGTTACAGTGAAATATGTGACATCAGCATGCAACAAAAATAATTTATGTCTGGATTTGAACTATTGACCTTACAGTCAGTAATCCAGTTACCATGGTGCATGCAGCATTACATGTGTACTCTTAAATACGTGATGCACATACCTAAACCATTTCACACTGAGAGACGGAAACTGTAGCCTCTTTTCTCTCCATCTCATGTTTACACTCTCACACACACACACACACAAAACCCAGACGACTACAGTGTCTCACATTGATGTTAATTAGCAAATATTGTTAGCAGAGCACATTTAGATGCTATCCTACTAATGGAATTTCATTAATGTAGTTACAATAACCTTGTTTGTGTCTCATCAGATTGGACTATTTAAAATATAAGCAAGAGAAAAAGTAAAAGAGAAAAACCTGAAGTTGATGCCTGCCCTCTGTAATCAATATTAGGAGCATTAAACTGTAGTAATTTTAATAAAACAAATTCACAAGAAACAGCTTTATCTTTACATACATTCCTTTGATGTTTGATGCCTGCTTTATATATATATATATATACATATATGAAAGCATATATTTTGTTTTTGCCCTGTTATGACAACTTACTTCATAATATATCTTGGTCAAATTGCTGAGACACCTCCAAAAGTAGTAGTTTGTCTATACTTGCCAGGGGGTGGGGTATTTAAAATAAATTATTGTTGATGCCAAAAGTAGTACAGTTACTCTCCTTTAATAATAAGATAGAGTAGTAACAATGATAATGAGGGGGCACAGTGAACAGCCCTCATTTTGGCCCTTATCTTGCATCCAGAAAAATCAGGTCATGCCATTTGAAGAAAGACATCCAATTCTTGCTGCTTCATTATACTTGGTTGCATAGAAAGAAGGGTGACAGCGATAAAATGTTAAACTAGCTGGAGATTGGTAGAATGATATCCTGATAGCAATCATTTATCAGATCAAACGACAAAACTAGGTACAAAGACAGGTGACAGTGTGTTGGCTCGTAGCAGTGCATGGACTTAAACTAATCTGATTTGTAAATAGTTTTAGAAGAGATTGCTGTGAAGCAAGTACTTATATCAGGTATATGTAACCAAAGTCTTTGAGAAGAAAGCTTACAACATGGGGAGGGGGAACAAAGCATAAATTCAGTCAAAAGTTTTAGTTAACAGCAATATTAGCTTTATTGTTAACAAAAAAATCTGACTTAAAAATAATTTTGATTTTTAAGACACTAGAATTGCTGTTGTCAGTGGATCACTATAAGAGTGGTTCTACAATAAAGACAATGTACAAAAATGTATTATATCAAAAAAGGAAGTCAAAATCGATAATGAATTCAATGAAATGGTCATTATAATCACCGAGACATTAACACAAGAATGTAAGACTTGCTGAATTTGAGGGCTTTAATATGCAGAGGATATTGTAGAATCTATTGAAGATTTACGAAAATTTTCAAAACTAAAAGAATGATCAAGAACCAAAAGGTCTCAAAGACTATTTGGCAAAAATGAAATCATTTGTTAGTAACACAGGCAAGAAGACATAAATGCCAGGAGAAAGATTTTACTTGATTTGTGGTTTGAGAGTTGATAATAAATCAGAATTGTGCGTTCCATGCCAGTAATGAAGAGACACAGGTGAAACGTAACCTCATGCACACGAAGATGAAGCTAATACTTTAAACACAGAAGACAGAGAATTTAATGAGGAAAAACTCAAGGCATTTACTGTGCTAAGTGACAATTAGTGCTCGATGAAACCACATTGAAATTATAGTGGTGTGTGAAGTTCTGGCAAACTTTAAGCAAAAAGTAGAGTCTCAGGAAAGATGAAGCATGTGCAGAGGAAGTGTGATGCTAAATGATAGTAAAATGAGTATCAAGACATGTCATTATTATTTAATGTTCACTTTTCCATGCTTACATGATCAGACAGAATTTGTGCGGGCAGATTTTCTACAGACGGGTGCTCTCCCTGTTGCTAAACCCTCACTTGTTTTCAAGCGAGGTAATATTTTTCCATGGCCAGAGAGGTTTCCAATGGAACAACAAGACTTGTATGAATGATGCCCGTTTACAACTCTCACATGATGTCAAGACACTGGTACACTCAAACACACATAATATATGTGACGGGCTTCGTTTTAGTTTCTGTCTAGCAAATCCACTCACAAAGCTTTGGTCAGCCTGGCGCAAAAAAACAGAAGACACTTGCCCAAGGTGCTGCACAGTGGGACTGAATCCAAGATCACATGGTTGAGAAGCAAGCTTGTTAACCACAAAGCTGCATCTGTGACTTTTATAAGAATCTAAAGAAAATATAATTATTTTTCCATTTCAATTTTAAACCTTTAAAAAGTCAAAGGAATAAGGGAAAATGTTTTTGCAATTGGTTTGCAGAAAGAACTGTATCAATGCCATCACATACCCACACCCCAAGACCAGCAAGACTTTTACAGTTAATGTTGTTCTTAAAATTAATTTATAGAAATTTCTGTTCATAATTTACAGATTACTTAAATCAAGTGTACATTATATCACAGCTGTCCTTGATAAACATGGCTGTTTCGCACAATATATTATATATATAAAAAAAAATTACTTTATTAAGTCACTTCAAATCTAATTAATAAAGTCTAAGAAAAAATGTTGAAAGGCCTCAAGAGAGGAATGTTAAGCCTATCCAACTTAACGAGGTTATCAAAAAGTAAACCAAAATTTAAAATCAAGCATAATCCATTTTAAATCTTTCAAATGGTAATGATATTAAAAAGAACCAACAACATATCTGCCCCTTATTTTCCTGCCATCACTTTATCCTTTTGTTACCGTATTTCTGTTAAAAATACTGTCTTTGAGAATTATCATCAATATTGCTTTCAACAGCCACTTTTCCATATTCGCATGGGTCAGACAGAATTGGTTGTGACATGTTCGATGGCCAGATACTCCTTCTGTCATCAACCCTCACCTGTTTCCAAATAAGGTAATATTTCTCCATGACCAGACATTTTCACAGAAGATTAGAAATGAAGGACATTCGTTTACACCAGTAGTTCTCAACTGTGGCCCAAATGACCCCTAAGGGTTCATATAAAATTTTGATGGGGTCCATGCAAGCAAAATAACAAGCTGGAGAGCCACAGTGGTATTTTAAGGGCCCATGAAAAATTTTGATTAGGATGTATTTATTGCAAGAAACAGCCAGGTTTCTTTCCCCAATGTTATAGAGTTTAACCTTTTGGCATTCAGATTTTTATATCAAATTAATACTTATTCATCCACACTGTTTTCAATTAATCATGCATTATATTGCAGCTTTGAGATTTTGATGATGTGACTACCTTTTGTGTGCATCTAACATGTCTGTGCATCTTTTATGCCACCAAATACAATAGGTAAATCACACATATTACACCAGTCTGTGCCGAAGCTGCTACCATTCCCTTATGAAACCTTTGAGAAAGCTTAGGAAACTAAAACATTTAAGCTCCAACAATTCATGCAAATAACATGCCCAACTTCCTCACAAGAGAGTTAAGGAGAGTATGAAACAAGCACATTAATGTATTTACATCCTACTGGATACATTCTACTCAATTTTACATTATATTTATTTTCAGCACAAAGAAACCCAGTTTTTGATTAACTGAAATAAAACATAATACTGCTTATCAAAAAAGTTCCAATGAATTTCTAATAATTCTTTGTCATAAAAATAAAAACCATCACAAGCGGTTTGGCTGACACGGCAAACTTGAAGTACACATTGTTAATCAGCCTACGCTATTTCCTTTATCTCAGTTTCCCCTCCTACTATCATAGACACCAAGTACAACAACTTCAAGTATTTCTGTAGTATTATTGTTGCTGTTCTAAGTACTATTTAGCAATTTTCCTCTATTGCAAACCAGGTCTTGTAAAGTTAACACTCTGGGTTTGGTTCATGGAAAGGAGCGAAATTTTTATCAACATAAAAGAATATACACAGCTATTAGCAAATGCATAGCCTCGTAAGAGCTATTGTTTCAGTATGCATGTGCATGTACATGTCATGGCACTATTGATGAAAACTGTATAGAAGCTCATCGTGCACTCATGTGCCTGTGTGCGTGTGTGTGTGTGTGTGTGCGCACACATGTGAATGTTGACATTCTTTGTATATATTACTACTGGTTGCTTTGTGATTTCAAACACTGACAGAATAAAAGATCCCATACTTGAAAACCAGTCAAGGGTTTGCAACAGGAAGGGCATCCAGTCTCAAAATGCTGCCTTAAATAATCACAGCTAACTCATACTAGTATTGAAAAACGGACAATAAACAAATGAAATATTTTGCCCCTTTATGCACTGACTTGACTGCTTTTTCCAACAAATCAATCGACCAGAGACAGAGACTTCTTTGTTGACTCCGCTGACAGATGTTAACACAGATAAGCATGTCTTTAGCCAAGTAAAGAGTAAATCAGTCCCTTTAATCCATACTAGCAAAAGTCTGGAAAAACTGCAGAAAATCATGGAATGAACATATATACTAGATATGTCAATAGTACTATATAGTACTGTAAATCTTATTTATACTTTCTGAAGTGTTAGCAATAGACCAAGAGTCAAGTATTTTCAGGCTATGAAGAGGAAGCCTGGCCTTTGTAGTTATTTCTCACTGAAGAATGTGGTAGATCTCAATGAGGTTATCAGAGACTGGAAGGGTGTAAACGGTTAAGTTAATAAGACACAGTAACTACTATTACATAGTAAGTAATAATGCTAATTAAAAGTGGTATGATATCTATTATTACCAAGCCCATGTACACTATTTTCCTTTATAAATTCCTACTTCTAGCACCAATCCTATATTAACCGGCAATAATGAGGAAGAATCTAAGGATGCCGGCCATCTAAGACACTAAAATATACGAGGTGCGTTCCAGAAGTTTTAAAACTTTTTGGGGAGAGGCAGTTATAACTGTTCTCTCTTTTACTTTTTTACTTGTTTCAGTCATTTTGATTGTGGACATGCTGGAGCAGTGGCTTTTAGTTGAAGAAATCGACACCTGGACTTATTCTTCGTAAACCTGGTACTTATTCTATCAGTCACTTTTGCCGAACCGCTAAGTTATGGGGGACGTAAACACACCAACATCAGTTGTCAAGCGATGGTAGAGACAGACACAAACACACACACATATATATATATATATATATATATATATATGTATAAATACAGCAGGCTTCTTTCAGTTTCCATCAACCAAATCCACTCACAAGGCTTTGGTCAGCCCAAGGCTAGAGTAGAAGACACTTGACCAAGGTGCCACGCAGTGGAACTGAACCTGGAACCATATGGTTGGGAAGCAAGCTTCTTACCACACAGCCACGCCTGCACCTATGTCCTCAATTATTCAAATTTTATTATATCATTATTATACATTACTGACCTGCTAACTTTTGTTATTTCAGATTGAAGGAGACATCTGTAGCAGACCTTTGAACACGCCCTGTTAAACACTGCTTGTCACAGCTGACTAGTTTGCAGTCAGGTGTGAAGACAATTTGGAAGCTGACTATTAAATAAGGTTAGGAGTTAAACCAGATAAAAATACTATAGAAACTTATGAAATGCTCAAGACTGCTTATGGATTAACTTGTATCAGCCAAGCATCTGTTTTACACTGACGCAAGGAAACTTGGCAAAGTAAGTCCAAGAGTCCTATGGTGATCCCCTTTTCAACAGCAAAGGGATCATCTACATTTATTGGAGTCCGTCTGGCCAGAGGGTCAACAAAGAGTATCTTGTGGGTGTTTCAAAGCTGTTCAGGAAGAGATTTTACCAGAAAAGGCCAAGGCACCACCATTAGGGTTGGTGGCACCAGCACAAGGACAATGCACTAGTCCACAATTCCATCCTGATAACCAACTATTTGACAGAGATGGCATCGAAACTGTCCCTCATCAATTCTACAGTCCAGACCTTTCTCCCTATGACTGTAAGTTATTCCTCAAGCTGAAGGAGCAGTGACACACCTTCACATGGAAGGACTTCCATGAGGCCTTTGTAGAGTGGTTGGAGCATTACACAAGAGCACTGTGAAGCCAGAAGATCCTACTTCGAACAAGATTAGGGTTTTGTACTTATTTGAAATTAATGTCTCACCTGAAAAGCCTCAAAACTTCTGAAATGCACCTTGTACATGTTTTACTGCTTGCATCCAATTTAGTACCTTACTGCCCAAAATTCAAATCCTGTTATTATGAGCTTTTATTTTCGTTTGCTGGTGGTGAAAAATAAGTAAGGTTGTGTAAATACAGAGTTCAATTTCTTGCCATGGAATCTTAAGTTCTATTTTAGTGCATAGTACCTTAGTTAAGGGTTTTCTGCTGTAGCCTCAGACTAACAAATGCCATGTGAGTGAAATTGGTAGATGGAAACCGTATGGAAGCCCACAATACAATGGGTATGTACCCACACACACACATACATGAGAGAGAGAGAGAGAGAGAGAGAGAGAGAGAGAGAGAGAGAGAGAGAGAGAGAGAGAGAGAGAGAGAGAGAGAGAGAGAGAGAGAGAGAGAGAGAGAGAAAGAGTACTTTCTGCAACTTAGCATGAAAAGTGTTGAATAAAAAGCAGTGAATTTTGTTGACATTTTTTTACAAATCGTTCCACAGAGCCCCAACACACCTGATATAATTGTAATATGCCAATCCCCCAAGAGGGAAACCCGCTCATAAACGTTATGCTAAAATGCTTTTGCTCAAATGAAGTTCAATAAGCAACTGTTTCTCCAATTACCAAAACCACACCCCTTCTATCAACAACACTTTCTAAATTCACCACCTTAGCGGGAAGGGTGCATGTTCATCAACTCATCACAAATGAATGAAAGGAATCTCATCTCACAACCAAAAATACACAAATTCAAAAATGTTTTTTCACTTTTTGTTTACGTATTACATGTAACAAGGTCAAAACATCAGAGCATTTAAGTGTCTTGTACCATCATTGAATAAAATTAGCTGAAACAGTACAATGTTTCACTCTTCTGAACTTACAAATCAACAATGTTCCTATTCTCTCTCCCTAAGAGCTACAAAAACACCAGCAGGATTAAATGGCTTGGTTCCCTTGTCTAGCTAAATATTAAAAAAAAAAAAACCTTACAAACACTCACTACCATACTGTAATTCCAACATTTCCAATGAGAGGGTGTTTGAAAAAAGAAAAAGAAAAAAACTATGGTGTTCCTTCTTGGTCTAACAAAAACAGCTGTTACAATCCAATTAATGAAAAATACTTCCTCTAACAGTTCACTTAAAACTATCCATCAACACAGACACAAAGATATGAGGTATAAAAAAAGAAATAGTGGAAGATGGTATAATATACCACAGCACAAAGTTGTTAAGACAATACACTCCTAGAATAAGCTGTTGATGCACTTTTAGATAAATTATTGCATGACACCTTCGGCAAGTGATTTGATGATGAAGATATACACACATTACATCCTACATCACCACTTCTGCTTACCTAAAGTGGCCCACTTGCAACAGTGCATCTGTTGCATCACAATGGATGCAACGTATGGCTGCCTCCAATCAAAAGACGAGTGGTCTATTTCACCTGTTCCAAGTTCGAGAGTAAATCAAGGCCATCAATGAGCATGGAAACCACAGATGCAAGCCTGGGTGAAGCCGACCAAGAGTGAAAACATTGCTGGCAGCAGCAAATATTCTAACTGTAGACCTTGGAGACCTGTTGGCTTGAGAGGTGCAAATTGTTGAGGACCCAGATTTACCACGGCCATTTAAAGCAATTTCACGTTAATGTACAATAATTACACTAATGCTGCCATGTTTGGTATCGAAATGAAAAGGATTATATTTGTATGTAAATCTATGTAAGTGGATATAACAGCATATCGTTGAGGAGTAGATAAGAAGTGAATAACTGCATGCATGAGCACTTGAGACAGGATAATTTTGAGTGTGTGGGGGTAAGTGTGCACATGTTTGTGTGGGTGCATAAAAAGAGATGCATGTAAGCCAGTAAGTGCTTGTAAAACCTGTAAATGCCAGTAAGCCTGGGAGTGCATTTAAGACTGAGTGCAGTGTAATTCTGCAAGTAAGAGCCTGCGAGCCTGCGTGTGAGTGCACATAAGCCGGTGAGTGAATGTAGCGTAATCCTGCGAGTAATGCCTGTAAATCTGTGAGTTTAGCCAGTGAGCAAGTACAGCATAAGACAGTGCAGTGTAATCCAGTGAGTAAGCAGCTGCATCTGTGCAGAAATGAACCTAGATGCACTTTAGTGACCGAAAACATAATTGCACATATGGAAAAGCATGTATACACTCACACACACACACACACACACACACACACACACATGAATGAGCCTCTGTGTGTGTGTGTGTGTGTAGATGTATGTGATCATGTGCACTTTGAACGACCCCTTTAATTTATAGTTGTGATTTGAGAAGGGGTGTATCTAACAGGTTGGATCAATCAAATATAGCAATAAACATTCAGTAAAAACTTTGAGGACATAATTCAGCCTTCAACTCATGCAAGAAAAAATGTAAACAATAATTTTCACAGTAGCCTGGCACAGGTATAAAAGCATCGTTAAGAAATTAGCATCCCAACCATATGGCTTTGGATTTAGTCCTGCTGAGCAGCAGTGTTGTCCACTTTCTTCTGGCTCCACACTGACCAAAGTCATTATGAATGGATTTTATAGATGGAAGCAGAGAGAGAGAGGGAGAGTTGTAAAGGGGTTACTATCATACAAGTTGTCATTCATTTCCAATATTTCCCAAAAACAGAGCCATGGGAAAATATTATTTCGCTTGGAAACAGGCAAGGGTTCATAATAGGAAGGGCATCAAGCTGTAGAAAACCAGATGTAATAAACTCTGTCCTACCCATGTAAAAATGGGAAAGTGGATGACAAAATGATAATGTACACAGATATGCCTGTTTGAGAGTGTGTGCTTATTTGTTTACATGTGTACTTAACAAAGAATCATTTCACCACAGGCAATGATGCTGCCATTTCTCCTGTCAATTGATCAGTCATTGGTTCACCATCTTCAAAGACACGGGGAAAACTGAGAAGGGCATCTGGCTACAAAACAGTATCTCAATAATATAATCGATTAACCCACACTAGTGTTGAAAAACTGATGTAAAACGAGCAAAAGCCTGATATCCACCGACATTTAACACAAGCTGACCCATTCCAATTAGCTTTTAAAACCCTTTTGTAACTATTTTTCTGTTTCAATTAACTATAAAAATAATCAAACATCCGGAGAGGTATAGTAAAATAAATTACTCTATTAAGTTGGTGTCTGAAATCAGACTTCAAAAATTTCTTCTTCAAAATAATCATGTAGAATTTTAAAATCAGGCACTTTGCATCAATGAACCAGAAGTAGACTCAGCCATTGTTAGTGGTGCCAAAATGGTTAACTTGAGTAACATCAAGAAGTACTTATATAAATCAATATGTCATTTTGATTTATTATGTGATTAAAAAGCTTGCACAGAACCTAGGAAAATTATCCATTATATAGCCATGGGCAAACAAAACCCTTGCAAGTGAATTTGGCAGATCGAAATTGAATGTGTGTGTGTGTGTGTGTGTGTGTGTGTGTGTGTGTGTGTGTGTGTGTGTACACGCACATGTACGTTTGTGTGTACCTTTTGTTTTGATAGTTGTAAATGAGAATGTTTGTTTCCAGTCTTCTGTGTAGAATGTCTGACCATGGGAAATATTACCTTGCCTGGGAAACAGGAGAGGGTTAGCAAGAGCAAGGACATCCGGTCACAGAAAATCTGCCTCAACAAATTCCATCTGATCCATGCAAGCAATGAAAAGTGGACACTATATAATGAGGACAAGGAAACTTTTACATGGTTGGTTCAGCACCCAAATCTCCTTTGCACATAGCCTACATCTTAAGAGATAAAAAGGACAGAGACGATAATGTATGCCCACACAAATACACAGCCTTTGTTAGCATTCAGAAATGTTACAATTAATAAAGGTGGCTATGAAAGACAAGTGTGTCTGTGATTTGCAAATGAAACAAGGTTCTGGGGAAAAATTGAAAATTTCCCAGTGATTTGTATAATATTTTTGTCCAGCAATGAAAAGATACTACAAAGAAACATGGTATTGTTGGTAATTGATAATGCTATGGGCCACACCTAAAATCCTGTTAACCCTGATATAGAAAAAAGTAACACTGAATTCAGATAAGCATTCCTCTCAAAAGAACTTACCTGCCACATAGATCTGAATATAATTTCTAACTCAAAGCCTACTACCTCTATTGCACTTTCAAACAACTTGAATAGATAGATCATCATCATCTTAGCATTAACTTTTTCATTTCATGTTCGCATGGGTTGAACAGAATTTGTTGAGGTGCATTTCCTATAGCTGGATGCCCTTCCTGCCATCAACCCTTGCCAATTTCCAAGCAAGTTAACCTTTCCCAATGACTAGACATGCTTTCATAGAAGATTAGAAATGAAAGAGCTCCCTTGTACGAGAGTGGTACTCATTTACAGCTGTCATGCAATGCTAATGCAAAAGGTGATTCTTAGTCAAATGCATCAACCACAATATTTTTTCTTGTTTTTAAGCCTGGTACTCATTCCATCATCTCTATTGCAAAACCACTAAGTTATGGGGATGTAAACATACCAACACCAGTTGTCACGCAGTGACAGGTGACAGCACCGTCAAAGTGCAAGACAATGATGTATTATTCACCAGTATTTACTTTCACCAGTAAACATGTGATGACCAATGGAATGAAAAAGGTATCACTACTGAAGAAAACAAGTAAAGATTAGTGAAAGAGCAGCCAGCTGTAGAGAGAGCTGCTTCAAAAGTTTTGTCTAATCCATGCTAGAATTTTAAAATAGATGTAAAAATGATAAATACACACACACACACACACACAACAGAGAATGCAAGTTACAAGGCCATAGTGGAGATTATAATTTTCTGTAAGATATCCAAGATGTTATCAAAATCTGAATTACTGTTTAACTTCCAAGACATTCAGATTACTGTCAAATGTAATGCTTATTTATTCACATTGTTTTGAATTAATGCAGCATTATTTCATGGCTTTGAGACATCAAAGGTATGATTATTTATTTCTGAATGACATTGTAGGTAGGTGTAAGAGGCCAGATTTGACCAGTTTGAACACAAAAGAAGAATATTTGGGCCTGATATGGCCCATATAAATGCTAAATGGTTAAAGAAAAGTATGTTTCACCAAATACTATTATGATACTTTTCAAGGAAGGGCTGATAGAGTAACAGCTTTATATCATGGGTTATAGTGCAGCCTATTATTTGACATGGCAATGACATGTTACCAATAAGTGTTATTAAGTGACATGGATCCAATAACTCTTGAAATAGTTTCCCATCTTGTGAGAAAAACTACTGAGTACTCCTCACAGGGCTTTAGTCAAATCCAGAGCCATTGGATTTGAAAGTGAGATATAGAATGAAACAGCAATACACAAGTGTAGAGAAATGTATGGCTGAGTCGACAGGTTTCTTAAAAACCATCTGAATATTCTGTGGTTCATATATTGTCTACAGGTGGAGTGATATATTCATGGATAAAATATTTAGTTGTCAGCAGCAAGTTTGTCCATTTCTAAAGGAGTAGCACATAATGTTGGAATTCTCCAATGAAGCGACTCCCATGCAATTAGCATATAATGTTAGCTTGCTCTGATGACTTCGATTCTCCTGTAATTACAGTTACTCATGACAGTCTGTCTCACTTAGCAGCAGAAAACCTTTCTCCTGATTGCTTGAACTCCATACAAATAGACTAGAAGGATCACATAATGGGGGCTACAGAGGTCTATAAATTAAATGAAAAAAAAAACAAAAAAAAAACACCCATGCAAATCCTGTACACAGAAGGAGCTGAAAGTCTGTATTTGGTTAAGTTCCCTGCTCTACTTTCAAGACAAAAAGGAAAATCTGAAGCCTATGTCGATAAAGATACAGAAGACCTGGGAATAGATTTGCTTTCCCAATGTCACAGCCATGAAACAGCAAATCCGGGCACAAAACACATAGAAACCTTATATGCTTTCACTTCCTTTTCTCACCCAGAGAAAGAAATCCTTTTTCCAAGCTGATCCACAAAAATTCCTTTCTCTGTTGCTCACAATTTTTTCCTGCAGATATCCTTGAAGAAGAATATTAAATTCATTATTTCTATCCTTATATTTAGTGTGTGAGAGCCTTAGAACATCCATATCATCACAGCTGACATTCCTTCCTGGACCATCATAATAGAAATGCAAAAATCTGGTTTCGTAGTTAGATCTGAGTGAGATTACACCATAGTAACTGCATCACCAGTGCGTTGGGTGCAAAGAGAAAACAAAAAAAAGAGCCAATAGGCCTACCAAAGCCACATAAACCAAAAACAAAGACTGAAAAATTTTGAAAAAATTTAAAAAACTCACCAACATCAGCTTATGAGACTGTTCTGACACAATCACCAGACAGAAATGCATGCATGTATGTACATACATGTCAGTTGTTTCCCAATGTTGGTAAAAATGAGAAAGAATTATCCTGTAGCTAAATTTAGCAGGATATGTCATCAGTCATGACAAGTGTGATGTTTATAATGTAGTGTATTATTACAAATTTAAAAAGCAATTTCTCTTCAACATGCACCAGATTTTCGCCACACACACAATCAGAGACAAACTCCAACAACATTGACAAGCTGCATAAATTTGTAATTCTAGAGAAAAACAACACACCTGTTGTCAATCAGAAAATAATTTTTTAAAATCTTATTTTTCATCTGTAAAGCACAATGCCGGTATTCCTATAAATAAGAGGGTGTGTACAGACTTCTAAATATAAGGTCATTGATACTGATTTCATTGAAACAGACTGAACTCAACAGTAGACATATTGAGACACAGAAACAATTCAGATCCACATTTTAAAGTAGTTTTTCGACTTTTACAATAAAATAATTTTTCTAACAGATAAAATTGACAAGAGATAGGTGGGTGGGATGGAACAGATCAACGCAAGAAGTTGAATGGGACAAATTGACCAGCAAACAATAGAAAGCAAAAAATTGAACCACTGGGATTTGAACTTAAAACACAAACATAACTGAAGGCAACTTCTATTTTCTGCTTCATCGTACCAATTTTGCCACCCGTAAGAAAAACTCCTCTATTGCTCTACCAATTCCACCAGCTTCTTTGCCATTGCTTACCCAATCCTACCATCCACCACAAAAAATTTTTACCATCACTCTTCTGATTCTAACAGACAGCACAAGGTTTCTCATATTGTTCTGCTAGCCACTGTGCTATAATAATAAGTCATAATGGCACAAGGTCACACATTTAAGAGGGCAAATTGATTGTAACACATACCTGATAATTACATTATTAACCCCCAAATCCCCATCAGAAGAAGCAACGTTAATCTTAGCAAGATTTGAGTCAAAAACTTGGACAGGTAAGGCTGTAAAAATTAGATTCCATCAGGTATTTTCATCCAAAGCTCTGCCACTCCACGGTACCTACATTAATTTTGATTTCAACATAGAACTGAGGCTTGGAATCTTTTTTCCAAAGAAACCTACATAAATAGCAGGTTATGAATTTCATACCTTGCTAGTATAATATCAGTGAGATAAAGAAGAGAAATACAAAATAGCTAGAACAGGACAATAGAAGAAAAAGAAGAAAAAAAAAAAGAAAAAAAAGAAAAACAGGACGTGTGGACTTGGCGTGCCAGAGGTTGACCTCTATTTTAGTGGTGGTCATGTTCCTGATTTCTTCAACCACCTCAGAAGCGAGAATAAAATTCCTTTCTGATATTAATTAATTACATAATTTCTAAACATAAAAATTCAATTCATGTGACATCAACAGAAACAAGAATAAGAATCTGATAGAGGGGGGGAGGGGGGAAGGAGAGATGGGGAGGGGGGAGGGGCGTGGTAGGAAAGAAGAGTCAGCAAAAAGCATACATAATGATACAATCAAACGTCAAACTTAACACGGAATACATAACACATAGAAGAGAGAAGAGAGAACCATCTCAGAATGCTGTGACTTTCTGACTATCGTAAAAGGAGGACTGCAAGCTTTTGACGGCTTGACAACACAAAAGCTCAAAATAGTGATGGGTTATGAGAGAGAGAGAGAGAGAGAGAGAGAGAGAGAGAGAGAAAAAGAGAGAGGAAAAGAAAAGACTTGAGGTAGGCGAAAGAACTAGGGCAGCTGCGGTGCATGATGATGAGATTGATGATGATGATGATGATGATGATGACTGATGGTAGTGGCGGTTGTGAAGATGATGATGATGATGATGGTAACGAAGATTGAATGTGGGTGATAAGAAAACGAGGAAAGAAGAGGCAGATAGATATACCGAGTTAAGACACGGAAATAGAGGTAAACAGAGACAGAGAGACAGAGATAGAAAGATAGAATAAGACACACACACACAGATAGATAGATAGATAAATAAATAGATAGATAGATAGAGACAGAGAGACAGTTAAGATAGATAGATAGACAGAGAGATAGATAGAGACAGAGAGACAGAGAGACAGTTAAGATAGATAGATAGATAGATAAATAGATAGACAGTTAAGATAGATAGATAGACATCCAGCCCCGATCTCACCTTACCCATCCCCCCTAACAAAATGCAATAAATAAAATGAAAAAAGGGAGATACACCAGAAGACCAAATACCAACACATTTACCAAAAATGTCTATCTTATAAACAATAAAAACCACTGAAATCTATTTTGTCAGAAGAAACCATTTGAAGTGATTAAATTTCAACAAAGATAATTTCTTCCGTTCACACACACACACACACTTCGCGTTTATAATATAAACGAAGCGAAATGAGACTGTGTGACGTTCATGCATTTCTCAAGGACACTGACATCAGCGGTGCTAGTGTAACAACCACAGCAACAACTACGACAAGAACAAGAACAACAACACAGATCTTTATCGATAGATATTTCCTCTAGTTTCATTTCGTTTCATTTCATTTCATTTATTTATTTATTTATTCTGTAGTTTCTTTTCACCGAACAAAAGGACGTTGCTTGCATGTGACAAGCTAGCGCCGCCGCCGCCACCGCCACCACCGCCG
Organism: Octopus bimaculoides; assembly: GCF_046866305.1. Taxonomy (NCBI): domain Eukaryota; kingdom Metazoa; phylum Mollusca; class Cephalopoda; order Octopoda; family Octopodidae; genus Octopus; species Octopus bimaculoides. The sequence continues at coordinate 6,153,324 of NC_142945.1, read as the reverse complement.
CCGTAGCTGCCGCCGCAACCATCTCCTTCAGCCATAACCACCGTCACCACAACCACTACTACCACTACTATTACTTCTACTACCATTACAACTACCACCACCACCATCATCAACATTAACAAGCACCGACTGCTTTTAAATCGGATGGTGGTAACGTGGATGGTGGTAGTAGCGGCGGTTGTTGAAGTATTGCTGAGAGAAGACGAAGAAGGGTGTGTACGTGAGAGAGAGAGAGAGAGCGAGAGCATTCAATAACATTACAATCGAGCGATTGTAGCCAGCTTTGGAATTGTAGAATTAAAATAATTAAGAACACGAATCAGTAAGATAAATAGAATAAGATATTGAAAATAATAATAATAATAAATCTGTAATAAAATGTGAGTTTCTCCTTCACACACTCCCTACATCTCTTCACTCTTCCCCATCCCACTTCATTATCATTTACCGCTTCTGATCGTCTTCAAGAAAGCTTTATATATATATATATATATATATATATATATATATATATATATATATAGTGTGTGTGTGTGTGTGTGTGTGTGTGTATGTATGTATTTATACACACACGTGTGTGTGTGTGTGAATATATGTACGTAAACAATGGTATATATATTAATATATACATCCAAATCTACACATACATAGATCTATCTATCTATCATATATATATATATATATATTTATAACAACACAAACACACAGACATACATATGCACACATACGTACGCATTGTACACAAAGGAACACACACACATAAGGTGCAGGCGTACTGTGTTTAAGAAGCTAACTTCCCAACCATGTGGTCTTTGGTTGAGCCCCACTGCATGGCACCTTGGGCAAGTGTCATCTACTATAGCCCCGGGCCAATTAAAGCCTTGTGAGTAGATCTGGTAGATGGAAACCGAAAGCCGCGCGCGTATATGTATACCCTTGCTTTGACATCACATGATGGTTTGTAAATGAGCATCACCCTCATACAAGCGGTGTTGTTCGTTTCCAGTCTTCCGTGTAAAACATGTCTGGCTACGGAGAAATGTTAACTTGCTTGAAAACAGGTGTGTGTTAGCGACAGGGTGGGCATCCAGCAGTGGAAAATCTGCCTCGACAAATTCTACCAGACCCACGCAAGTATAGAACAGGGGAATTTAAACAATGTGTGTGTGTGTGTAAGGTAATAGTATCCCTTATGGCCTGACATGTTTTCAGAGAAGACTCTAAACTTTGGACACTGCTGAGTTGTGCATAAAATACACACACACAAACACCTATATACATACAGACACCCATATATGTGTGTGTGTGTGTGTGTGTGTGTGTGTGCACATAAATACACAAAGATATACGCATAAAAATATGCATGCATATATAAACACAAGTATACCTATATACACACACACATACACACATGTATATATAGACACACACACACACGCACATATATATAGATAGACACACACACACACACACACACATACATCCATCCATCACTTTAACATTCACTTTTCCAAGTTTGCACGGGTCAGATGGAGTTTGTCGAAGCAGTTTTACTACGGCTAGATGTCCTTCCTAGAACCAGCCCTCCCTTATCTCCAAGCAAGGTAATATTTTCCTATAGCCATCAGGTCTGGCCACAGGAAAATGAATGACACAGCTTATGAGTGACACTCATTTACAACTATCACACTATGTCAAGACAAAGAGAGACAAACATGTGCACACACACACACACATCTGGTTTCTTTCAGGTTTTGTCTAACGAAACCACTCACAAGGATTTGGTTGGCCCAAGGTTTTAGTAGGAGACACTTGCCCAAAATCATCTAGTTAGAAAGCAAACTACAACACACAGCCATCCTTTCGCCCTTGACTTTGGGCGATACTTGTAAATGAGTGTCACTGTCATATAAGTGGTGTCTTTCACTTGCAATTTTGAGGAGTAAATATTTGGTAAGTGCGATACAAAGCCCAAAATCCAGTTATATAAGAGAATATGAATTGTACATTAAAATAGGTATTGAATACTATTTTGGACAGCGTTTTTAGTTATATAACTAAGAAACTCAGGAGACATATATCAACAGATAGACAGGTAGGTATATATCTGAAGAAACTGACAGGTGGGTAAGATGCACAGATCAACAGGTGGGCAGGTATACCAACAGGCAGGTGAAACTACATATCTAGCAACAGATAAATATATGCACATTACACATGGTGGATAGAGATAGAGAAATTGAGAGAGATAGAAAAGGAGAGTGGCCTATAGAGACAGTCAGATAGATTGAGAGATGGAGATACATACACACATATATAAATAGATATATAGATAGAGGTAGTAGACAGAGAGGTAGATGGCAATACAGGTTGAGATAGGTAAATATGGATTGATAGATATAAATGGAAGTATAGGGGGAGAGAGAGAGAGAGAGAGAGAGAGAGAGAGAGAGAGAGAGAGAGGAAAAGAGATAGAGAGAAGGAAAGAGAGATAGATAGAGAGAGGGAAAGAGAGATAGATAGAGAGAAGGAAAGAGAGATAGATAGAGGGAAGGAAAGAGAGAGGGAAAGAGAGATAGAGGGAAAGAGATAGATAGAGTGGAAGAGAGAGGGAAAGAGAGATAGATAGAGAGAGGGAGAGAGATAGATAGAGAGACAGAGAGACAGATAGAAAGAAAGAGGGAGAGATAGATAGAGACAGAGACGGATAAAGATAGTTAAGAGAGATAGTTAAGAGAGAGAGAGAGAGGGAGACTTATAGAGAGAGAAAGACAGATAGAGAGTGACAGAGATAGAGAGACAGATAGGGTGAGAGAGAGATATAGTGAGAGATAGGTAGATAGCTTGGTATGTAGGTAGAGAGGTAGGTAGATAGATAGATAGGAAGGTTTAGAGACAGGCCGGTAAACAGAAAGGTGGTAAGTAGAAACGCAGGTAAACTGAAAGGCAGATAGATAAACAGACAGACAGCCAGGCAGATAGATAGATAGATAGATAGATAGATAGGCAGACAGACAGACAGACAGACAGACAGGCAGGCAGGCAGGCAGATAAATAAATACATAGGTAGGCAGATAGATAGGTAGATAGGCAGAGAGACAGACAGAGAGAGAGAGAGATAATTAGGTGGGTAGGTGGATAAATGTGTAGGTGGACAAATGTATAGGTGGATAGAATTGTGATGTAGAGAGATGTATAAGAAAAGGTATAGACAGATATAGCGTCAAGAAGACATACACAAACATAGAGGTGTGAAGAGAGGCACATAGATACATTCACAAACAAATACATATAGACACAAACAAACATATACACACTGACTACAGGTAGACTGCTACAGATAAATAAGACATACATAGTCTTCCATAATGACTTTATTTACTATTAAACATCTCAGTGTTTGTGTGAGGAAGGGTGAGAGCGTCTTTAAACAGTCCAGAATTACGAAATTCTTCGAGAAACGGATGAAGGTGGGAATGAGGTAAGGAAAACCATGCAAGGAGAATTTTGCAAGATGGAAATTTAATATCTACGAACCAAAGTAAAACTAGTAATGTAAATGTGATGGTGAGGGTAGGTTCTTTAGTAAGTAGACATTGGTTAGTTTGGTAGGTAGTAAGAACATTTAAGATTCATTGAGATATACATATATATATATATGTGTGTGTATATATATATAATACCGGGGAGAGACACAATAAGAAAAACAGATTGCTATAGAGAGAGAGACACACACACAAGAGATATAGAGAGATATATTAGTGACAGATGTGGGTGTATATGTGATTGCATAAAGACACATATACCTAAAGATATGTAGAGATGATGTAGATAGCTTTCATAATTAATAAACAGACAGGTAGATATACTGATAAGCACTCGCACAGGTGTGTGAGCTTCTTACACACACACACACACACATATATATATGTATGGATATACATTTATATATATATATATATATATATATATATATATATATATATATATATATATATATATAAATGACATAAATTGATATATAGACACAAATATACTGTCAGATTGGCTGGTATATAAATGCGTGTGTATGTGTGTACAGGCAATATGTATTTATGGCTTTTATCTATGTCAGAGCAACAGGCAAAGTACAAATAAATAATAAAAGAACATGGCAACACCCTTCCCAGTTGTTGTTTAGCCCTCGGTCAATCATAACGATAGCCAAAAACCAGCTGTGACCATAATGTCTTTTAAAGGATACCTACATTAACAACTTCTTCCCACCCCAACCTGCTTTGTCTTGTTTTGTTTGTTTGTTTGTTTAAAGACAGCAGATTGTTATCTGAGGGAGATCTGGTTGCTTTTTTCTAGCAGACAGAATGACCACATAGATTCCCTCATTAATGCAACCCTTCCTAGTTTTTCACAAGTACTTACAGATAAGAGAAAGAGAACCGGAAAGAAACACTATTACACCCAATAGACACACTCACCGTTGAGGTTTGTTCTGTCATCTTTGTACAGGACACCAAACCAAGAGAAGCATTTTAACCAAAAAGTCAGAAACCATTTTTTTTTTTTAAAGGTTAGGTCCATTTTCCTTACAGAAGATGTGTTAAACTACGTAATACTTATATTTTCCTTATTATTATATTAAGTTAGAAAAAATATAAATTTCCATGATGGTGTCTAGATTAGTGAAAATGATGGCCAACAGGAGCACATGCAGAAAAAAAAAAAAGTGAGGAGAGAACTAAATCTAAGAGTATCCAATTACTGGATAGATATATAAATTATATACATGCCTGGTACTTATATACTGATTCCAGCAGAATGGAAAAGGCAGTGGATTTTGGTGGGATCAGAATTCAGAAAGCATAGAGAACAAGCCAAAATTCTTCCATTAAGCATTTAAGAATGACATTCAAACGTTTCTGTAATCCATCATCAAAAAAAGTTAAGAATCCTGTCATTTCTTAAAAGAAATATTGTGTTGCAACACTTACTGATAATTAGAACGAAAATTATCAACTTAAATGAAATGTCTTCCTTAGCCAGAAATCAAAACCAAACCATGAAACCAATTAGCTGAAAATTTCACAATGTATTCTTTTGAAAAACAAATTTAGTCTTGCTGAGATAAAACTTTATCTTTTGTCCTTCTGTGGGGGTCGATATAACTTTGTGCCTATGCAAAAAAATTTATTTTATTTTATTTTTTCTTTACATGTCTTCACTTAAATTAGTTTCAACTTAAAATTGAAAGTCAACTACCTGCTGAAATTGGTTCTTTAAAGTGAAGGAAACAGAAAACGAGATTGTGTGATGGTCATTCTTATTCATAAGATGAAGTGCAAAAGTATGTTTTGAGAGAGAAAGAGAGACAGAATCCAATCAGTCAAATGGTTAGAACCTGTTGTTGAGCTCCAGGTCAGAGCTTATGGAATAAGAGTTTTGCTCAAAAACATTCTGGCAGTAAATGACATCTTGTCTGTGTCATATTGCATAGTGGAAGATTACAACTACGTATTATTAGCAAACGTATCCTTTTTTTTTTTTTTTAAACGAAAAAAAAAAAAAAACTGTGAAATGAGAACCAGCTGGTTGCTATTTCTAGTAGACTGAGAAACCCCTGCATGGACACTCCTTCATTGGCACAAACTGAACAAGTGTATTTTTTGAAATTGTCCAAATGATCTTGTGGGTGGGATGAGTGAGAACACTGAGCAACAAAGCCTTAGGCATGTATAATATGACGGCTCACCATGGGAAGCAATGATGTTCATGACTCCCTAACAGGTTTAGTGATGACATCCATAATATCAATGGAGAGTGGGGAAGAGAGGAATAATACAAACATGAAAAAAGGGATAAATTAAACAACTATCAGTACACTATACAAGAAAGGGAAAACAATACTAGTTGTCTACCAAGCCAACACTGAACTAGAAAATATTCTAAACATGGTCAACCTGTCATCATTTTAGAGGTTTTGTAGCACTACATAAAATGCTAGGGTATGAATAATGTAATTAAAACTAACCTAAGTTAGGTACATTCGCTAACTTCGTGTTATTACTACTATTATTAACCCCAGGTGAGCTTTCGTTGCGCAAAACCTATCATCAAATATGTATCAGTCGCAACCAACTCGTACCGAAAACGACATTATCCAAAGACGACGACAGAGTATGACCGATACGAGGAGGTTGATTTTCGTCGCTATGTCCAGCAGCTCGAGCAATGGCAGAGAAGTTCCCTCGTCGGTTCAGAGTGCTTTGACGCTGTTGTTGAAGCCCAGGTCATTCACCCCGGTCCAAGAAAACCTGGATCAAAGACGTTCTTGGCTCAGAACAAAACCGTTCTTCGAGATACATAGTATATAGGACTACATTATCTCGTGCATTTTCTTTGCTTTTTTTTTTTTTTTTTAAGCCGGTAGGGTGTGATTTGAAGAGAAAATTGAGAATTTAGCTGTTATTTCTAGCTAGGAGAACAACTTCAAACATCTCTCGTTGACTGATAATAACAATAATTAAAAAAAAAAACACACAACGACACCAGTTGTCACAGCAGGTTTCACACAACATTAAATGTGCATGATCGCGTGTGCGTGCACATACACACACCACACACATGTGTGTGTGTGAGTCTGTGGCTGAAACCATAGACACGCTAGCGTGAACGGGTTTGTGAAATAAAGCCAATACAAGCGGCTGATCGACCGTTTAGTGCCTCTTGTCTTTCTGTAAACAAATAACTAAATATAGAATTTAATGCACACACACACACACACGTGTATATATATATATATATATATATATATATATATATACACACAGGCACGCACACACGTTTTTCTGCAGACAGCTTGGATATGCTATACAAGAGGTTATTGAGACGTGTGTGTATATGTGCGATGAAAGGAGGGGGGTGGATGATTTTTTTCGATCTAAAATCAATTTGAGTACAAGCATATGTATATAGATATCAGACAAATATATAGACATGCATTTAAACAATATTTACAAATATCGACATTAGCATATATATGCACGCGCAACAGATGCACAATATACACATATAACAACATGTATAGGCAAATGTAGACATTAAACAAATCGGTACCTTGTGTGAGTGTATATAAATATATACGCAATCACAAATACATATGCATACATCTAGATATGCATCTTCGTGGTATGTACATATAAATTACACGCACTCACACACAAGGTGCGTTATTACTCAATTTATACCCAGTTAGCCTTTGGAACGAGTGCACAAGCTTTTATGCCCTAACACAGAAATAACAGAATTTTCGAAACCTCTTTTACTCTTAATATCACGATTCCTTCTCACTCCTACCAAATTTTTTTCGCAGTGGGATGCCGAAAATGTTCCTCCTGATTAAACAAGATACTTGGGACTTACATCACAGTCTAAAAGCACAAGACATCACCGCCACCACGACCACTACCGGTTGAAAAATTTCTTCTACCACCATGCCATTACGACGCTAGAATTTCTCTGCCTTGGTGGTGGTAAGGCGGGAGGGGGGAAAATAAATCAAAAGACGAAAAAGAAAAAGAAAAAAAAAACAAAATTCGAAGAGGAAGCTTGAGGAATTAAGTATTTAGCGACAGTGCTACAAAAAGATGAGTTACGACGAAACAAGTCTTAAGATAGATACGACCATTCTAGAGATAGCGTAAGTTGCGATAGAAATGATGAAGTCAGAGCGTACGCGAAATAAATATAAAATACAACTGAATTAGATATTCATAACTCGTCCCTTAATTATCACTTCATTATTTCATTATTATGATAAACAACGTTAACAACTATATCAACAACAACGGGCATAGTGATAAAAACTAAATAACAAAGACAAATCGACCTTAAACTTCGGATTAACCATAACATTCATAGCCTATGTGTATGTGTGTATATACGTATTATATATATATATATATATATATATATATATATATATATATACACACACACACACACAGCAACATGAAGCTCAATTATATTTCCAGGAACCTTGTTCTCACAATACTGATATTAAAATCTATTATATGTATATATATACAGATATTATATATTATATAAAACAGATCACCATCAACACAGGTAAAAATTGACAGAAAATGAATGAGCAATGATAATGAAAGAAAAATCATCGTGATAACCTAAGCTACCTTTTAAATGAAGAGATTAATAGCAAGGGATAAGGATAAGAAGTGTGACTACATAGAGTAAATTGAAAGGAACACACACACACTATGTGTGCAAAAGAAAGACTGGGGATTCGTAAAATTATTTATTTCGAAAATGTCAAGTCGGAAAAGGAAGAGAAGAAGAAAAAAATAATAATAATAATAACAGAGAGGACCAGCGCTGTCGTAGTAAAATTACTGCTACTATATTCGACTAAGAGCGGGGCGGAGAGAGAGAAGTCGAGTAACTTAATAATTATTATCATTTCTAACGACTAATTTTAGAAGGAGGGAGGCAAAGAAAAAAAAAAGGCGAAACGAAATCGGTTGAACCCACCCACCCCACACACGCCGACAGTATTTTCAGTGGTACTTTATTTTACAGAACCCGGGGGAGATGAAAAAAAACAACAAAAAAACACAGAAGTCGATATGGAAGGGATTTGAAACGGTTGGGAAAATAAAGGGCCGTAAATGTTAACTGAATCACCAAGCCTGGATAATCCATTTGCTCTCTCGCAATAATAATAATAATGATCCTTTCTAATATAGAAAGGAGACCTGAAATTTTGGGGGAAGGAGCTACTCGATTAAATCGACCTCAGTGCTCAATTGGGGCTTACTTTGTCTAGTCGACCTAGGCGTAATTTGAACCAAAAAAATAAAGACGGACAAAATACCGCTAAGCATTTTGTCCGCGCCGTCTTAAAAAACATCTTCGGCACAAGGTATACATCTGGAAAGGGGATTACAGTTGATTACATTGGACCCAGCACTTAAACTGTACCTATTTTATCGACCCTGGAAGAATAAAAAAAAAGTCAATCGAAAGAAGGGTTCGAACTCAGAACTTAAAGGGACGCAACTAAATATAGTGAGTGTTTTGTATGTCGCTCTACCGGTTCTGCCAATTCACTCGCCATACTATTGTTAATAATAATAATCCTTACCATTATAGGCACAAGGCCAAACATTTTGGAGGAAGGGGCTAGTCGATTACATCGACCCCAGTAATCAACTGGTACTTATTTAATCGACCCTGAAAGGATAAAAGCAAAGTCGACCTCGGCGGATTTTGAACTCAGAACGCAAAAACGGACGAAATGCCGCTAAGCACTTTGCCCGGCGTGCTAACGATTCTGCCAGCCCGCCGCCCTACTACAGCTACTACTACTAATAATAATAATCTTTTCTACTATAAGCACAAGACCTGAAATTCGGGAACAGGAGAGGAGTCCTGTCGATTACATCGACCTCAGTGCTTGACTGGTACTTTACTTATCGACCCCGGAAGGGATGAAAGGCAAAATTAACCTCGATGGGATGAGAACTCAGCGTGTAAAGAGCCGGAACAAATTTCTACCGAACGTTTTCTTCGAAGCGCTAACGATTCTGCTATCCAACGATAACCATGATGATGATGATTAGAATTGCCATCCGACTCGACTGATGTGGCCACAAAGTAGGGGATCAGAGCTCGATCCGAAAGCCTACTCGTACCTGTAACAGAAGCCTGTACAATAATTGTTTCGGTATAAAAAGGACAAAAAGAAAAAAAAATTGATATGTAAAAGGTAAAAAAAAAAATACCCAAGTGTTAGGGTAGGAAACGTTTAAGAGAAATTAATTAATTAATAGAATTTAATTTAAGTCTCACGAGTAGATACCTATATTTCCCAATTAACTTTCTTTTTTCCGGCTTTGATGATGGTAGAATGGTTTCATTTTATATTTATTGCCACCCCCGGCCGAATCACATCAATGAGATACAATTTTCCACATCAAAACAGAATAAAACCACTATGTGATCGCTCGTTGTGCGAGAAATAACAGCCAATATCAATCTCGTCAATTTACACCCAACCGTTCTATGAAAAGATAAAAAAGAACAAAAATGGAAGAACAAACTGATTGATATAAAGCAAAATATAGTTTACCAGACAAAAAAAAAAAAAAAAGACGGGATGGTCATGGAAGTGAGGCCTTTGAGCATAGGTTTGCTTAATCGAAGCTGACCTGGGGCGAAATAACGCCAAAGGAAAAAGAAATCGGTCGATTTCTAAAAACCGTCACCAGCAGCTTGGCTAAGCAAAAATAACAGCCAAACAAAACCCTACCATCTTAGAGAGAGAGAGAGGGAGGGATACGGATAACACAATGTCCGGAATCGCAAATATGATGGTCATTTTGGAGCGCCTGTGATCATTATGGGCTTGCTTGATCTCCTTATACTACATCTCTGGTTTCTACTACCCCTAATTATATATATATATATACACACACACACACACACACACAGAAGAGAGAAAAGACGAATGAGTGGGTACACGCCCTCGTTAGTTCTTTAGTTCGTTTTAGCCATCACAGCTCAAGCCATGTTATCACTATATACTATCGTTAGATTAATCATTTCGCTTCGTTTGACAGAACACACACACATGTATGTATGTATGGATGTATGTATGTGTAGATATGTATGTGTAGATATAAATAGGATTCTTAAGAAAATGACAAGCCCTTAATACAAAAAAAAAAAAAGGCAAAACGAGATCACAGCCTTGTTTTCAAGCTAACATGTTTAATAAAAGCGAAGCTGTTCCCCAAATATACAAATACATGCATCCATGAACATACTCTAGAATATATATATGTATATATATACATACATGTGTGTGTGAGTGCGTGTATATCCATGTGTATGTGCTGTGTTTAAGAGAATTTCAAATCCATTAATTTCCTCATCACACACATATATAGTGTGTGTGTGTGTATTTCCTAGCATATACTTTCACTAGAATGCTATGTCTGTCCCTCAAAATCTGTACAACAATTTTTTCATGTCAACATATGAAGCTAATATAATAATCCATCTATTTTTGTTCTCTGTGTCTTCCCTACCGGAAGTTGTTGCTTTTGGACATCTGACAAGGAGGATCTTTTTCAAGATATTTTAATATATTTTAAAAAGAAGAACGACCAGAAATTCACTCAGGAATACAGAAATATAACAAATAAACTAACAAGCAAAGCTAACCATAACCGAATCATCCCCATTCATTTTAATATCGAATAATAATAATAATTAGTATTAATTAATATCATTGCAGTAATTAATATTATAGGAATGGAAATTTGAAAGGAATAAAATAAATGGTTTAGCAGAAGGTGATGAAAATATGTAGAGGTCTTGAAGAAAAAACGATATAAATGAAAGTAACGGGTGTATGTATATATATATATATATATATATATATATATATATGTGTGTGTGTGTTAAAGAGTCATGTGGTGTGATGTAGTGAAATCTTCCTTTGGAAATTGCTACATGAAGAATGGAGCATACTCCAAGATTACATTATATATATATATAGCTTATTCTGTTACATAGAAAATGTATGCGAGTATATATATATATACATATATATATATACACACACAAACCGAGCATATTCTTCGTTTGATATATATATATTATAGAATATCCTGTGTATATATAAATATACCTTATTCTATATGGTTATAGTATAGAACATTGCTACATGTCTGTATGTATATGCATTTATAACATTCTTGGTTTTATATATATATATATATATATATATATATATATATATGTGTGTGTGTGTGTGTGTGTGTGTGTGTGTGTGTGTGTGTGTATATATATTATAGAATATCCTGTGTATATATAAATATACCTTATTCTATATTGTTATAGTATAGAACATTGTTACATGTCTGTGTATGTATATGTATGTATATCCATATTTATAACATATTCTTGGTATATATATATATATATATATATATATATATATATATATAAAATCATAGAATATCCTATGTGTAATACATAGTTTATTCTATATTATATATGTATATATAATTGTGTATATATTATACATATATAACATTCTTGGTTTATATATATATATAATTATAGAATATCCTATGTGTAATACATACAGTTTATTCTATATTATATAGATATATATATTATTGTGTGTGTATATATATGTATATTATACATATATAACATATTTTCGGTTTTATAAATATATGTATTAGAATATAGTGAATGAGTGTACACACACATACATATGTGAGTGTGTAATGATATAGTTATGTATGTAGAAAGATAGGAAGAGGTGTATATATGTGTGTAGAGAGAGGCAGGAAAGATTTCTTTCAGTGTTTGGTGCTTGTAGAGTGAGAAAAAGAGAAATACATGAAGGTATGGTTAAAGTTAAAGCTTCCTCGGTTGCCCACGCCATGTGAATATTCATAAAGAACAATAATGATAATAATAATAATAATAAAAAAATGATAGATAGTTCAAGATATAAAGATAGATATATTCTGAGACAGACAGAGAAAATAATATGTAAAAGAGAAAGAAATTCTATGGAATCGATTGTGGATATAGATAAATGATTATTGAGTTATGTGTTGGTTGTTGTTTTAGGTTTCGGCAAGTACTTACCTCCTTCGATTCTAGTTAAAAGATGCGACATGAAACTCCCTTGTAGAGCCTTTCACATGCTTTCTTCCACCGACTCTAATCCCATATTTCCATCAAGAATTCACAAAATGGCGACATCATATCCAATCAAGCTGGTCACTTGCTCTTCATTCACTGCCTAAATATTTTTCATTTAATCATTTAAATCGTTTACATACTTTATTTATATTAAGGAAAATTACAAAAAAAATTATAGACAGAAAAAAAAGATAATATAACCAATCAGTTTTCTCTTTTTATTTTCTATCGGTTTTCTGCTAAATATATATATATAAGCATGTATTTTTTGTTTTTTTTTTAAGAGCTTTCATGTAACTCACTGTAATATCAACCAATCAGAAGCGACTATTCCAAATTTCTGCTGAACTTATTCTAGTACAAATGTCGTCGATGTTATCGTTGCAGCAGTATGCGAGTGGTTCAGAGGAATCTATCAACTCCGGCTCCGAAGACGAGACGCAAATCCACTTAAAAACAGTTGACCAGACCAGCTCCTTATCGGCGAAAATCTCCATCGTCGCAGCTCCTGACGTTGTTTCAAAGGTAAATAAATTAGCAACAACAACCATAATATTGACTCCCTCCCACCCTTCCTCTCTCTTTCTCTTTGTTTCTTTCTTTCTTTAACTCCCGCCATGTGCTTCTTCTCATTCCTCAGCATCTCTGTCTCTCTCCCTTCTTTCATCTGGTTTTTTACAACACCATCTCATTTACTCTTTTACTTGTTCCAATTATTTGACTGTGGCCATGCTCGAGCACCGCCTTTTTAGTCGAGCTAATCGACCCCAGGACTTATTGAATTACGGTGGCGTAAACACACCAGCATCGGTTGTCAAGCGATGTTGGGGGGACAAACACAGACACACAAATATATATACATACATACGACGAGCTTCTTTCAGTTTCCGTCTACCAAATCCACTCACAAGGCTTTGTAGAAGTCACTTGCCCAAGGTGCCACGCAGTGGGACTGAACCCGGAACCATGTGGTTAGTAAGCAAGCTACTGACCACACAGCCACTCCTACGCCTATCTCATTTGTTTACAATATGATTTCATCTGGTTCAAAACGTTCTGTGTTATTGATGTGCTATATTCTAACACCAAATCGATACACATACATATATGTACGTGTATATATATATATATATATATATATATATATATATTGATAAACAGAAGGGCATGTTACAATGTAAATTCTTTGTTCATAAATAAATATATATTCATTGAATGATATATATATATATATATATATATATATATATATATATATCCTGTATAAAACTGTATTGTAATCGAACTGTTTTAGATAGTTTTAAATGTTCTTAAATTTAAACTGTCCCTTGTTCTATAAGTAAAAACAAGGGGTTAACTTTCATTGTTATTCTTCCGGTTTTACGTTTAGAGTTCAAATCCCGCCGCGGCCTAGTCTGTCCTTCATCCTTTCGGGCTCGGTAAAATAAGTATCAGTTGAGTACTGTGTTAATGTAATTCACTAGCAATCTCCCATAAAACTTCAGGTCTTGTGCTTATTGTAGGAAGAATTATTGTGCAGTTACTCCACTAATTTCAACTATCATCTTTGTATCCAGCTGACTGTACTTCTGGTGTTATTTATGACATCAATAATTATATCCTAATTGATTTACCACATGGTTAAAAGTAAAAGAAAACTAAAACACAGATTTCTCACCGTTGTCATTGGGTTCCCGGTGGACACTGAATGTGCAGCCTTATGGTCAAAAGATTTCCAACCGTAGCCATTTCGTTTTAATTTCAGGCATTCTATTTTGCACTATGGTAGTTGATGTTTAATCCAAGTCAGCCCTGATCAAGCAGACAGATCTATGATGATCGAAGACGTTCATACAATGATCAGTCAATGATTCTAGACTTTGTTTGTCTGGGACTATATTATTCATTGTGTCCTTCCTTTTTTAAGGCGAGTGTGAGTTTGGCTGTTATTTCCCAAAGGGTCGAGCAACCAAATGATATTTTTCTCGTTTATATTTAATTACATAGTTTATATATATTTTATCTACTCCTGGCGAAATTTGAACTTGGATTCTAGTTTATCACTGCAAGCAATTTAGACTGTATCCATTGCTCTATGCACCAGTTCTGTCTAACCTACAGATAAATATTTATAATCATTCAATGAATATATATTTATTTATGAACAAAGAATTTACATTGTAACATGCCCTTCTGTTTACCAATGTACAGCTATAAACCTTACAGAACCACTTTACTTACCAATCATCAAAAAAGACTGTTCTCTTGGCAACAACTCTGAGAAATCCTCCTGGATGCTGTTCCTCTTCCAACTCCATGTTCTCATGCACTAGGTAATATTTCCCCCAAAATTTGATTCTGCAGTGTAACACCTTCGCTAATGAATATTCCAGTTACCACTCCAACCCAACAAGGCTTTGATAATGTCCCTTGACAGTTTGACAGAAAATGGGACAAGGCTAGCCCTTTGAACCACCTGCACAGGAGCCAGTCCAGCGGCACTGGCAACAATCTCACTCGAATATCTTTACAAGTGCCAGGAAGGCGACGCTGACTGGCCTTCGTGCCCGTGGCACGTAAAAGCACCCACTACACTCTTGGAGTGGTTGGCGTTAGGAAGGGCATCCAGCTGTAGAAACTCTGCCAGATCAGATTGGAGCCTGGTGTAGCCATCTGGTTTCACCAGTCCTCAGTCAAATCGTCCAACCCATGCTAGCATGGAAAGCGGATGTTAAACAACGATGATGAACAGTGTCTGAAAATTCTTGACTTGCTGGAGTCTTTTGCTGTGAGGATGACATAAGCATGGCAGTGATGTCTGCTAAACCTATTAATATGGAGAGAGAGAAAAACAAAACTGTTCTCCTTTTGTTAATCCAGTGAGCTTGGATCATTTCCTTATCTTGCTTCACATGCATCTGGTTGTCAGGTGAGGCCTTTGTGAAAATTAACTGAATGTTTTTATTGTGGTTTATGACCAGCTGTAATGTAAATAAGCCTGAAAGATAAGACCATCTGTTATTGGCCATAAAACCACTTACTCTCTCATCCTTATTTTCAACCAGCCGGGAGTGGGCTACAAGCTTTGCCCCACCCACCACAATAGATACTTCATGAACGCTTCAGTTAAATGTAAGAGATTAGGCCTTTTCTTTCCTAACGAAACCTTTAAGTGTTGCTGGAAAAAGGTAAAGGTGAAAAGAGGATATTATATGAAAGATGTGTGCGGATATTTCAAACTCCATCTAAAAAGGGACTTTCTCTGCTCTCAACAAATCTATTGTAATTTTTTCAGTTGTCACAAAATGTATGATGATGTAAGATCTTATTGGCAGTGACCTGGCGGAACCGTTTCCATGCTGGACAAAATGCTTGACAGAAAGATTTCTTCAGTTTGTCTGGAACATGAGTGTGTGAGTTTCTTATTAGGCAGGTAGTGCATGAAGACATTTGGTCTTCCTCATACAAGATCAGAAGGGGCCAATTTTTATTTGAAGCCATCAAGGACAAGAGGAAAGACTGCTACAAAGCTTTTGAACAAACTCCAACATCCCCCCCCTCCTCAACCGAACATGCTTTGGTTTTTCCCAGATGAGAAAAATTTCTGCCAGGATCAGATGGGGAACACACACAACAGCCGTTGGCTTGCTGTGTCCCCAAAACATGTACAGAGTGATAAGAATCAAAATGTCCAGTCACCATCATGGTGTTTGGAGTGATCACTAGCGATGGCGCCATTACATTTCCATTCATCTTCCCACATGCCCTCAGACTCAACACAGAAGCCTACATCAAGTGCCTGGAGGAGGTAGTGCTGCCCCGGGTGAAGAGTGTGACTGCTGGAATATCCTATGTCTGGCAACAGGATTCTGCACCACGCCACACAAGCAGGAGAACCCAGTCATGGCTGTCAGACAATTTCTGCGACCATATCACCCCTAACATCTGGCCACCTCACTCTCCAGACCACAACCCCCTTGATTATTATGTGTGGGGCACAGTTGAGCAAGAGACCAACAAAGCTCCTTGTAACACCAAAGATGAACTGAAGGCAAGGATTATGGCAGCATTCACCAACTTAAACAAGGAGAACGTCCAGAAGAGTTGCAGGGGATTCCAAAGTCGTCTGGAGGCCGTGGTTGAAGCCAATGGCAATTTTTATTGAATAAACTTAGTCTTTAGCATTTCAAGATATTTTTATGTAATTTTGGTAAATATATCTGTTAAAATGAGATGCCAGTGTCATTTTCATTTTTGTGTAATTTAGATGACAATTTGTTCCCTGCACCCTGTACATATATAAAATGTACAGAGAGAGAAGGAGAGAGTCTTCTCTTGGACAACTTGTCACCAATCTACAAGCCTTTTCTCATCTCATCATGGAGATGTAATAACTTCAAATCTGTCTTCACTCCTTCATCCCAGGTCTTCCTCAATCTCTTTCAGTCCTACAAATTCCATTCACTTTGAACACACAGTATTTATACAGCTGTCTTCCATCACAAATATCATATGACCTTATGCTTCATACACAAGCATCATACAATCTATTCTTCACACACTGAGGGGAAAAGTCCAGTGGTAATAATTCCCTGAACATTTTGCAACCAGTTCTTATTGCTGTGTTTTCAGAATACTTGCCCCTCCTGCTAATTAGGTCCCTCAGGTAACAGAAGCTCTCAAATACGTCTGGGGAATTGTCTGAGCATTAGATGGAGTGTTTTCTCATACATTCTCAGTACTGCTGGTGCCTCTGCACCTGTCACAATGAAAAGTCTACCTTCTCTGTTAACTTTCCTGCGATTTCACTTCACCTCTGTTACTCTCTGACCTATCTTTTTTATTCTTGTAGCAGTAACAATGATGAGCTACACCAGTCTTCCATGGGGGGGGGGGATATTACTTTGCTTGGAAGCAGGTGTGGGTCGGTGGCAGGAAGGGTATCTGGCCATAGAAAATCTGCCTCGACTACTGCTTGGTACCAGGCTTTTGCTAATTGTTTTAGGTGCCTATGTAGTCATAAGGAAACATAGACACCTTCTCAGCACTCCCCATTTCACTTAGACCCAGTGGCACAGCCAAGATGTGACAGCTAGAAAGAAAGGGCTGCACCAGCACATAGTCATTACTCATTACTGTTGAAGTCACATGAAAATGAAGTACCTTGTACAAAGAAACAGTGCAACATCTAGCCCACAATTTGAACCCACAACCTTATGATCATAGCTAACATAACTAACTACTGAACCAGTATCCTTCACATAGCTGAAATTACATGAAATTATATTCTAAAGAAAAGAGCAAGGTACAGGTCATGGAAAGGCCAAAGTTCAATGCCACGTTAAGCTGCCTCACAGATGGAATCAAATTAAAACCAATGTTTATTTTTTAATGAAAAGCAACAATGCTAAATATAAACTTACCGCCATGTGTTTTTGTTCATGTTCATAAGAATGGGTGGATGAATAAAGCTAAAGAATTGGAAATGCATGGAATCTGTACTCGGCTGATTTAAGAAAGGTAAAATAAACCTTAGGTAGTTTGGAATATGTTCAGATCCCACTTAACAAATGATATCAAGAAGAATCTGTATTGAAACTATACTCATCATCATCATCATCATCACCATCATTTAATGTCCATTGTCCATGTTGCCATGGGTTGGATGCTTTGACCAGAACTGGTAAGCTGCGGGGCTGCACCAGGTTCCAGTCTGATTTGGCATGGTTTCTACAGTTGGATGCCCTTCTTAA
The DNA here is from genome assembly GCF_046866305.1 of Octopus bimaculoides. Classification (NCBI taxonomy): domain Eukaryota; kingdom Metazoa; phylum Mollusca; class Cephalopoda; order Octopoda; family Octopodidae; genus Octopus; species Octopus bimaculoides. The sequence continues at coordinate 6,134,827 of NC_142945.1, read as the reverse complement.
CGCCAACCAACACCAAGAGTGTAATGGGTGCTTTTACATGTCACTGGCACAAGTGCCAGTTGCCTGACACCAGTATCTACCATGACTACGATTTCACTTGGCTTGACGGGTCTTCTCAAGCACTTGATGATGGCAGACACCCAGCATGCAATGTCAAGGCAAGAATATGCACACATACATGCACTCACACACACACACACCATTTCTTTTTAGTTATCATCTGTTTTTTTTTCTTTCTTTTTTTTTATTCTTCCACCTTGCCAATTCAGCCAACCACCACCAATATTACTATTAATAATTCAATCATTTAAGGCCTATATTCACTACCCTTGTTTTGTGACCAACCATAAGCAATACATTCTTCTCATATTCATTGTGACCTTCATGTAGAGAAAGAATGTTTGTTACCAAGAAAGCTGGCCATTTCTGTTGATATGTCCTACATAAAATGTACAATTTCTAAATACTTTCTCTTTCTTCATCAATTTTATTTTTATTATTACTACTACTATTGTTGTTGTTGTTTCCCATTTCTAACTTCCTCTTTTGTGATTGGATTGAAAACAAATTGAGCTGCTGTTAATCACATTTGTTATTCAAGTTGTTAATGTGTTATTAGGAAGACTGAACAATCATTGCTGTGTATTGCTTGAGCTGTTTACAAGAATTTTTCTTCACAAAAGATCGTTTATTCCCAACACCAGTGGGGAAAGGCCAAGGAGTCAGTTGACTCTCTTACTTAAAAATAGTTATTTTTGTTAATTAGTATGTTAAACACCAACAATAATTTGCAGTGTTGCCAATCAATATTAAACTTACTAAGTATGGTGGATTGTCAAAAATAAGAACTTTACAGTACTTTGTTTAGTTTTGGCATGCTGTACTGGGTTCAAATCCTACTAAGGACAGCGTTTGCCTTCTACTTACCTACTAGTGTGGGACTTGAGGAAATAATTACTACTACTACTACTACTACTGATAATGATGATGAGGAGGAGGTGGATGCATGCATGCCCTGATGCAGTACCAGGCAGTGGCTCTCATGGCTTCTGATCTTAATTGATTGGAAGTGTTATCATGTACAGTGTTTTGTCTTGGTATAACAGTTGGGCTACAACAAATATTCAATTTCCATCTGGTCGAGCACCCATGTAGATGCTTCTTCATTGGCACAGCACTGAAATGGTTACAGTCTCAAGACTTTTTTATAAGTCTGTGTATTCTGAGACTTTATTGAGGATTCCATTGTTTGTGCAAGCACACAGGTAAAATACTTAACTGGACTCCTCTACTTTCGAAACCTTGGGATATACTGCATAACAGGAGAGAGAAAAAAGAAAAGAAAAATGGATGAGGAGAAGGAAAGGGGCAGACAGAGAAAAGAAAGAAATGGAAGCTATTTGGCCAAATATAACCTAAATTTCTAATTGTAATTGAAAAATACCGAAACAGCATACAATGTAATTTTTAGAATAGAATTCTTTGATAAAAATGAATAAAAGTAAACAAATTACACGATATACAAAGAAAAAAGAAATGAAAATAGAATATATAAAAATTAACGAAGGAAAAATAAAATGAAAACAACAAGTATTTTTATCAAGAGATAAGTAATATCACTTCAAAGGTGGTTATAGATTTATTTGACGATCTCTTGGGGATTTGTTTGGTCTTTAATGAGGATTTATTGCAAAATCAAATCATATCAAAAGTAAGCCTAATTTATTTTAGAGAGGAACACAAATGGTTGTGTGTGTAGGTAGGTAGGTAGGTAGGTAGGTATGTTGTGTATTGGTTAAGTTGTTAAGTGAGCCAAAAGTTATGTTATGTCAGTTAAGATAGTGTAACGAGATGTTACTGTTTAGATAAGCTAAGAATCAGAAACACATATTTGGTTTTAGATATAAATAGTAGGGAGAGGTAGAATAATAGTGTCAATGAATTAATTTATTTGTTTCACACTTCACTGGTTTTCTTTCTTTTTCTTTTTTTTTTCCAAACTCCGTGTTGTGTCAGATGATTCTTAGATAGTCCGCATTACTCCTTAAAGAGCATAGGGCTGTGTTTATTTCTTTTTTAACTCTAAGCAGTTAACTCTAAGGCCTTGTGGAAAGAAGTAAGGAGGCATCACGTCCTTCATTGCTGACAACCCCTAAAACCATGACAGTTGCAGGAAATTTTGTATGCATAACCCCTGGATCGTCAGAAGGGTCTGCACATAACCATCTGTCATTTCTTTTAACTTTTTGATCTTGGTCCAACCCATGCTAGCATGGAAAGCAAACGTTAAATGATGATGATGATATCTATGGAGGCATAAAATAATCTCCCCAGTTCTATTTACCATTCGCCCTTTTGCATTTAAACCAACCATATCTAGCTAAAATATTCCACCCATTTTAGATTCAAACTGACCAGATCCTACCTCTCACACTTACCCTACAATGCCATTCCAGAACTGAAACAGTCACATCATTGAAATGTTCAAGCTACAAGATAATGCTTGATTAATTCAAAACAATGTGAATAAATAAGCAGGACATTAGACAGAGTAATCTGAATGCTAAAGGGTTCAAGTATCACTGGTGAACCCCCTTTTCCATCTTCATACAAGGACTCAAAGTAAGAAAATCTTCATTGAGTTTTCCAAGATACATAAAATGAAAATCAAGTGAGGGTTAGCAGCCGGGAGAGTATCTGGCTGACAAAACAACACCTCGGTAGTATATCTGTCTAACCCATTCTAGCATTAGGAAACGGATATAAAGTACACACATTCTATTACATGTGTATATGTGCAAAAAAAAGAAAAAAACAAATAGAAAAAAAACATGGAGCAAATGTTTTGGTGTCAGTGATGTCAAGTTTAGTAGTTACCCTTGACATAATGTTCAACTTCCTTCCAACCAGTTGTCTGTTCTTCCAGAGCTGATCAAAGATAATCAATAACAATTACTATATTAATGTTCTAACATACCCATTTTAATCACATTATTAACATTGAATAAGAACATCAGAAAACTGCAGAGGATTACCATATATCTGCTGGCGGCAGTCTTAGAAGATTCACTACATTCTATTTATTTATTTTATTCATTAATTTATTTTGTTCTTTTTCCCACCCTAGTGTATTAGTTAGGATGGTGTACTCTTTAACTAACTATGTTACCATTTATTTATGTATGCAGTAGATACTGAAGTGCTTTCTTGAGGTAATACAGTAATTGAATAACATAAGTGAACAGTTGATGCTACAGTTTGCAGTGTACATGGAGAGTGAGAAGAATGAATTCCACTACACAGGAGGAAGTTCATACTAAAAGATGTTTGTTTTGACATGTAAGACACTGCAGCTTTTCATTTGGAGCTCAAATCTGTTGTATTGTACATAGACCAGCTACAGAGGCAGGAGCAGTAAATTGTGAATGATCTTACTATTTATCCCTTGAGCCAGTGAGTTGAGCTCATATTTAAGTGGTTGTCGTGATGACAGTGGTAGTTGTCTGGATCAAGCAAGCTGATGGTTAAATGCATTGTTGTTGTTGGCACTCCGTCGCTTGCGACGTCGAGGGTTCAACTGAACAGCCTGCTCGTCAAATTAACGTGCAAGTGGCTGAGCACTCCACAGACAAGTGTACCCTTAATGTAGTCCTCGGGGATATTCAGCGTGACACAGTGTGACAAGGCTGACCCTTTGAATTACAGGCACAACAGAAACAGAAAGAAAGAGTGAGAGAAAGTTGTGGTGGAAGAGTACAGCAGGGTTCGCCACCATCCCCTGCCGGAGCCTCTTGGAGCTTTTTTAGGTGTTTTCACTCAATAAACACTCACAATGCCCGGTCTGGGAATCGAAACTGTGATCCTATGACTGCGAGTCCGCTGCCCTAACCACTGGGCCATTGCGCCTCCACTATGGTTAAATGCATTCTGTATGTAACCATTCCATCTATTTTAATATGGCTGTGTCTGTTATTTGTAGAGAGATGAGAAGTAGATTTCACCAACGCTTTCCCCTTCAACTTAATCTGTTGTATGGTTGCGACTGTTGAGTGAGAGGGAGTCAGTCTTGTCTGGTGTTGTTGCATAGTCATTGTCTGCGAATGAAGAGACTAGAGACTTGAGCTGCTAACTTATTTGATACAAAACAAATGAAGTCAAATGAGAGTCCCGGACACCTTATTTAACAGGGGCTTTCAGCTGTTGCAGTGACAGACAGTAACACCCCTGTAGGATTGAAAGTAAACTCATTGGACTCTTATAATAAGAGTAATGTGCTTTATTCACACCAGAGGGCGTTTGGAGTCTTACGTTTAGGTAGTCGTAGTGCATCATGTGAATACATTTCTTTTTCTCCCTACTTTGTTAAATTATATATCCAGACCTTCAAAGATATAAAATCAACCACTTTTTATCTATGGACCCCCTTTAATTACTAGTTTATTTTGGTGGACCCCATAGCCATTTGATGTTTAAAAACTACTTTTATAGTCACTTCTTTCAAAATTCCTATTTTGTTTTTCACACACTAACTTGTGTAGATTGAACTAAGTAAAATGTTAGAGGAAGACTTGTCCTAGCTGCTTCTTGCATCATCATCATCATTTAATGTCCGTTAACTATGCTGGCATGGGTTGGACGGTTTGACCAGGGCTGGCAAGCTGGGCCCAGTCTGATTTGGCTTGGTTTCTACAGCTGAATGACCCTTCCTGAGGCCCAGCCCTTGTTTTCAAGTGAGGTACTTTCTTCTACTCGTCTTCATACATCTAAAACCACAGAGCTTAGAGACATGAGCTAACATCCCCCATTGCCCAAGTAATGTCGGTAAGATCACAGAAAAACTCATACATACATACGCGAGCACAATTGGCTCCTGTGCTCTTTCTGTCTCTCAAATCTCACTTACAAGCATCGGTCGACATATGGTTATAGAAGAAGGCACTTGCCCAGTGGTTGCAAAGTGACCTTCTTAACCGGGAATACATTTCTAACTGGAAGTAAAACACTAGCTTCTATCACTAAGTTGCACTCAGCCCAAGTAATAATGGCACTTTATCTATTCTTTTGCTCATAACAATGCTCAAAACAGCAGATTGTGTATTATTGATAAAAAATTAACTTCTTGAACTCTTTTGTATTGATTATTAATTATTGGCAATGCAAGCCAGCACTAGTTTCTTGTTTGTTTTTTTTTTTTTTTTATTATTTCATTTTTAAAAAATTTATTTTATTCTGGATATTCCTCTTATCACACCTACTTTTTGATTTGCCGTTCTCTTCCTTTGGATTTCAATCTGCATGGTCAGAAATGACTGGCAACTAGAGCTCTGAAAGACAAACAGCAAGAACACAAGAACACTGCCATGTTATTTCTTCAGCTCCACTTGAAACCATAATAACAAATGTCCTTATCCACTTAAAACAGAATTTTTCTTCTGGCAGACTCTGTCATGGGCCTAATTCCTGGCCAACCTGTTTGACTCTTGTTATTCTTTGTTAAAGTCACATTATATAACATTCACTGAAATATCATTTCCATTTCATTTCGTTTCTTGCTTCTAAAACGGAGCCAAATAGCCTTCTTTCTCTCTTTCTCTCTCTCTCTCCTTCCTTCCTTCCTTCCTTCAGATTATGTTTTCAGCTTGGATGAAGGATGTTTCAGCTCGGACTGCTCCTACACTCGAATACTAAGCAATGCAAATTCTTACTGCAGCAGCAATGAATCATGAAATTTGGCTGATATTTTCTATTGCCATTCTTTCGCTCTTTAATCCATTTCATCATTTCCATCATTTTCGTCATCGTCATCATTTTGATTTTTTACTTCTCTGATTTGTTAAATTATATTATTGCCTTGATTCTGGGCCGTGATTCTTAGGGACATGCTCTTTACCAAGAACTACAGCCAATGTGCGCGGTATCTCAAAAGCAGTCATGTGAGGTTTTAGCACAATCATTTTGGCGCCATCTATTTGGCGTTGCCAATTCAACTCCCTTCAACAGCGACCTTTATTGACATCAGACATTTCAATGCTTCTCTATTCTCAGAAACGTTAGCATGCTGAGCTTAATGCTTAGCGGTATTTCGTCTGTCTTTACATTCTGAGTTCAAATTCCGCCGAGGTCAACTTTGCCTTTCATCCTTTCTGGGTCAATAAATTAAGTACCAGCTAAGTACTGGGGTCGATTTAATTGACTCCCCCCCCCTCTCCCTGAATAAATAAAAGCGCAATATATTTGATTGCCTGAGACAGATGGACCTGAAGCAGACCTGGAGTAGAAATGGGATCTTTGTGATATGGATGCAAATGATGAAGGAAATGTACGGTGTGATTTGAGGGTGGGTTTGGCTGCTATAACTTGCAGATCAAACATATACAGGGTGATAGCATTTCTGGTTTGACATGTGAGCAGTAGGCTTATGTGATTTGCAGTAATTTATTATTTTTTTTTTTTTTTTTTGAAGAGTCAGTCACTGATCTGGCCCTGAAGGAGAAGCTTAGTCTTTGAGATGCAGTTTTCAGTAGCATCATCGATGTGAGATTACCATGAGATATCATTAGAATTTGTGAAAGCTAACATTTGCAGCAAATTTGTGGGGCCTTTATCAGTGTGTTATTCATATACCCACGAGAATATAGTGCAAAACTTGTTTTTCTTGATGCGTATTGTAATTGTGTTGACAGAGGATTGATAGTTATCTTTCCACTAGGGAATGTTTTTTGATGTGTCTCTCTCTCTCTCTGTTAATGAAAGCTGTGGGTGTCTGATGTAGGATGTTCTTGGTTGCATGTTGGTGACGCCAGACTGCAGAATGTTAACAGAGAAAGGAAAGCTTGTTAATATCATCTGCATAGAAGTGTGTTTGTTAAATGTAACAACAAGTAGGTCGCTAATATTACAGAAGGAGAAGTGTAGGGAAAGCTGTATTGATGGAACTATGAGAGGTACATCAGAGGCTGTAGATAGTTTAGAATGTGGGTTGGAGAGAGTTCAGTCAGTGCACGGAATGCACTGAGAGGAAATGTCCGATCCGAGAGATGGGAGAGAGACAGATGAAGTTGATCAGTGAGCAGCAAGATGGCAACTAGGAAGTTCTCATGCCAGACATGGTAACATTCCTTTACACAAAGTTGTCAAATTTATAAACTTCATACACCTACATATATAAATATATATAAAATTTAAAATTTATTAATAAGGGCAGAAATTGATATTAATCAATTAAAACCAGTGGTCTAGCATATTAAAAAAAATCCAAAGCTTAAAATTATATTACATACAAAAATAAGAGGAATGACCAGCAAAAGTGGACTCCTATATGCTAGAAATAGATGCTGAATCATCCACTTTTGCTGGTCATTCCTCTTATTTTTGTATGTAATATATATATATATATATATATATATATATACACACACACACAATCTGCTCATAATTAATGTCTAATATGCAAATGTTATACATTTATATGTGTGTACCTGTGTGTGTACACACAAGCATACAGTCTACCTAACTGCTAATAGAAAGTAATGTATGCAAATACTGTATGTGTGTGTGTGTTTAATAATACCAAAATTTGTCATATTCATATAAAAATATTCAAAATATGCCTCTTCTTCCACCGGAAAGACTTGCTATTTTTTAGCTATCCATTTGCAAGTTTAAGACATAAATCAGCTGCCAAAATGACATAGCGACTGCTTCGTAATACATCCATGCAATATGCCTGGCCTGGGGTTAAATAACAGCACTACATTAATGAAAGAGCCTCTGTGTGGTGACTTGAATTGCTAGATATGGCAGCTAATTCTCCATCTAGCAGAAGGACATGTTGGTTACTGTAGTTAGGGGTACATTATGTATGAATAGATAAAAATGCAATATATGTGATTGGTAGAGACAGACGGGCCTGAAGCTGATCTGGGGTAGAAAAGGGATCTTTGTGATAGGGGTCACAAATAGTGAGGGATGGATGATTTTGACAAACCTGGCTGATTGATTGACCAAATGATTAATCAAACAAGCAATATGTTGATTGGTTAAATAGTTAACCAATTAACATCATCATCATCATCATTGTTTAATGTCTGCTTTCCATGCTAGCATGGGTTGGATAAGAACCTGCTACCAGTTACTCTCTCTCTCTTTTTACTCTTTTACTTGTTTCAGTCATTTGACTGTGGCCATGCTGGAGCACTGCCTTTAGTCGAGCAAATCGACCCCAGGACTTATTCTTTGTAAGCCTAGTACTTATTCTATCGGTTTCTTTTGCTGAACCGCTAAGTTACGGGGGACATAAACACACCATCATCGGTTGTCAAGCGATGTTGGGAGGACAAACACAGACAAACAAACATATACACATACATACATACATACATACATACATATATATATATATATATATATATATATATATACGACGGGCTTCTTTCAGTTTCCGTCTACCAAATCCACTCACAAGGCTCTGGTCAGCCCAAGGCTATAGTAGAAGACACTTGCCCAAGGTGCCACACAGTGGGACTGAACCCGGAACCATGTGGTTGGTAAACAAGCTACTTACCACACAGCCACTCCTTCGCCTATATGTTTCGAAACAATTGTCGTGATTAATAAAATTTCTTATATATTCCAACTTCCGTCTTTCATTCACCATATATATATATCTATATATATATATATATATATATATATATATATATATATATATATATGGGGGCTGTAACTCACACACATACACAAAAGTCTAAGACCTTATCCCACTCTATGGATGTTTTAGTTACAGCCCCCACTGACACAGCCTGCACTAATAAAATATGCGTATGAAATGTAAACAGAATCCAGGGGGTAAGAGTGTGTAGAGGTTTTGGGTGAGAAAATCCTGAATGATTTCATGCATTGAGGACAACTCAACACATTGGATCTCTCTCTCTCTCTCTCTCTCTCTTTATCTCTCTCTCTCTCTCTCTCTCTCTCTCTCACATGCATACACTCACACACATACCAAAAAAATTAATGAAATTCCCTTCCACTCCCAGAAATAATATTGCTGAATTAGAGAAGTAGTAGCTGTAGTAGTAGTAGTAGTAGTAGTAGGCGGAGGAGCAGTGATGGTGGTGGTTTGCAGTGGTCATAATGAGAGAGGGGAAGGCCAGAAGGTGGTACAGAAATCAGTGAAGCATCATGAATACCAGCAGATTGTGTGGGTTTAAGTGCATTATTTTAAGCATCAGTGAAATTTCGATGCAAGTTTGATTGAGTGGTTTAAGTTGTAGGTAGAGAAAAAGTAGTATTTGAATTGTTAATAGTACTGTTTTTGTATCTCTCTACATGACCATCCCACCAGAAGTTTTGACAACAGATAAGTGAAACAGTATGCAAGGTGGTTGGTACTAGGAAGGGCATCCAGCCATAGAGACCATGCCACAACAGACAGTTGGAGTGTTGGACAGCTCCATGTCAAACCATCCAACCCATGCCAGCATGGAGAGCAGACGTTAAACGGTGATGATGATGATGAGAGTGCTCTGTCAGTTCCTGTCTACCAAATCCACTTGCAAGTCTTCCGTTGGCTCTGGGACTTTTGTAAAATACACTTGCCCAGAGCACCTTGCAGTAGTTTGGATGGTAAACCTTTTAATCACTCAATCCTGCAGGCACCTCTCTGTGTGTGTGTATCTCTTTGGCATTGTGCATTAGGTAGAAGCCTGTCAGACAAGAAAATATTGCTTTGCTCAGAAAGAGGTGAGGACTGGTGATAGGCAGTGGAGCATCCAGCCATTGAAAATCTTCCTCAGTGGATTCCGTCTGACCCTTTCAAGCATGGAGAAGTGATCATTAAAATGATGATGGTGATGGTGATGATCATAATCACACTCAGCAATCCACACCTCTGTTATAAATGGTTTTTATCATGGGCTCTAAAAATGGTTTCCTTTGAGCTCCAAAGTTCTTATAGAAATTCGAATCACTCCCTCTCCACCCCCACTGCACACACACTTGAATTCAAATCATCATCATCATCATCATTACTGCAGCATATATCAGTTGTTGTTGTTTTTTTTAAATATAGTCAGCTTTATCAGCATCTTATCTTTATGGGTGTCACAGTAATAAAAATAATATCCTTTTGATAAAAAGCACAATGACTTTTTGTCAACTGCATCAGGCAGTCAGCAACAATAAAGGCTTAGATTCGAATTTGAATCAACAACACCACGCAACATGACTGAATATTTAATTTTCCTAAGTTTCTGAGGATCAAAAATACAAACCTTGTCCGTTTAGCTCCTTCTTTCTATCTTTTTTTTGTGTTTTTTTTCGTTATTTTTTTTATGCTGGGTTCAACCCCTAACGGCTGCAACATTGAGGCATACACTGAGATTGACTCAAACTCCCCATAATATATTACTAAATATTTAGTTATTTGAATGTTTATGGGTGAAAAGTATAGAAGCTTGTCCCCTGTAGGTTCTGAAATGTTCTCCTCAATCTAAATCATGTGAACTGCAAACAATGGCATTATATTACTGGATGGAAGATGCTTTAGTTTTCTTGAATCTCTCTTGGGTGAAAATTATACAAAACACCCTTTCACTCAAACTCTCTCTGTCTCTCTTGCTGTGAGTTTTGAAATGTCCCAAGTTCAAATCAACGTCACAAACTTTATATTGCCTTTCACCCGTGTCAGGTTTCTGTTGAATAAACAAATGCCAGGAGGGTTGTGTGTACGTTGTGCTGCAGATGATTCAATGAACTAATACTTCCTTCCACTTTCATTTAAGATGTTTTATATCAGTTCTGTTTCAGAGTCAGGTCTGCTCTGTCTAGTCCGCTCTCTCTCTCTCTTTCTCTCTCTCTCTCTCTCTTTCTCTCTCTCTCTCTCTCTTTCTCTCTCTCTCTCTCTCTCTGCGTGCATGTGTGTGTGTTCTTTTTCCATCCTTTTACTCTCACCCTCTCCCCTGTCTACATAATTCACCCTCTTTCACTTTTCTCAAGCATATTTTATATCTGTTTTGTTTTCACTCCTCTTCTTCTCCCCTTTTTACTGTCCCCTCTCCCTCCCTATCTCTCTCTCTCTCTTTCCCTCCCTCCTCCTCTCTCTCTCTTTCCCTCCCTCCTCCTCCTCTCTCTCTCTCTCTTTCCCTCCCTCCTCCTCTCTCTCTCTCTCTTTCCCTCCCTCCTCTCTCTTTCTCTCTCTTTCTCTCTCTCTCTCTCTCTCTCTCTCTTTGTTTCTCCTCATCATTTATATATCGTTCTTCCTCATCTCTACTTCTAAATAAATGCAGCTGTCTTGTGTTCAACTTAAGTTTATTCTTCATAGATTACGATGTGTGTGTATTTCCATTATAGCTTGCCTTCGTTACCTCCCTCATTTCACTTCCCAACTGTATCTTGTTTAGGGGACATAGAAGAAAAAAGATATACAAAATATTTCCCTCTTCCTCGTCTCTCAAAAGACAAACCAGAACCTACCAATGCCATAATTATTTTTCGAAAATGTCATTAGCCTCTGTGAAGTACATTTGTTGTTGTGCATTTACATATTTTTTTCTATATTTAAACAGTGAGTATGTATAAGTATGTTGAGTATGTCCTGGAACCATTCTTGTTGTAATTAACTCCTCATCCAATGTCTAATTGCAATGTGAAGTTGTTGATTTGCAGTAGTTGAAGAGGAACATTGACAGCATCAATGCCAGTGGTTTGGGAAGTCTTGGAGGGACCCTGAAGAGCAGAGTCACTGTCCCTTCCTCCAATGTGTCCATGTGAGGAAGGCTAGAAGAGCTTTTAATATGACAGTGGTGTCACTGCATTCCAGTTCTTATATGCAAACACACACACATGCACATCATCATCATCCTTTAACATCCATTTTCCATGCTGGCATGGGTGGAATGGTTTGACCAGGGCTGGCCAGCTGGGGAGCTGCACCAAGTTCCTGTCTGATTTGACCTGGTTTCTATGGCTGGATGCTCCTCCTAGCACCAACCACTTCACACTGTGTGCTGGGTGCTTTTAGCATGGCACCAGATGAGCGCTTTTACATGGCACCAACACTGGACTCTTGCAGGCCAATCTTCTTTATCAAGGGGAGCGACCTCAACACTTCTGCTGAAGAAGATGGGTCTTCTTGAGTACAGCAAGGCACCAGGTATCTTGGTGTAGGTACTGTGGTATAGCTGTGTGGTAAGAATTCAGCTTACCAACCTCTTGTTTGTGGGTTTCACCCCACCCCCCCACCCCACCCGCATGCTGCTTCGGGCAAGTACCTTCTATCAAAGCACTTGGCCAACCAAAGCCTTTAAGTGCAGGTCCCACTTAAAAAGCATGTAGTCCGCAGTGTAAAGTGGTTAGTGTTCGGGACGGTGTCCAGCTGTAAAAACCTTGCCAAAACTGACCTCACCTGTGCTTGTGCCACGTAAAAAGCACTAAGTCCACTCTGCTGAGTGATTGGTGTTAGGAAGGGGATCCAGCTGTAAAAATCCTGCCAAAACAGTCCCAGAAGTCTGGTGCAGGGTTTTGCTTGGACAGCTCTTGTGAAACCGTCCCACCCATGCTAACATGGAAGGCAGACATTAAACGGTGATGATGATGATGTTGATATGTAAATTATAATGCTATTTAACAAGAACTTCTTTCAGTTATTTAAACATTCACTTTAATAAACTTTCCATTTTCTCTTCTCTCTTCCAGCATGATGTTAACTCCTTACAACCGGTGGATCCAACAGAAAAAGAACTGAAACACAACCCCAAATATGATGAACTTTTCACTCCTACGGTAAAAAATGTTGACCCATTATATCCATCCATCCATATATCCATCCATTCATTCATTCATTCATTCATCTTTTCTCCCCTGCTATTGCTGGGAGGGTCATGGAGAAAGAATCCAGAAGCACCTCTTCCATAGAATCCCATCAGAAGGAACCATCATTAGACTTTCTGACTGGATTCCCAACCACGACCAACTGACACTACGGATATCATCCAACCATCTTGGTCACGGTCTACCGCTAGGTCTCCTGCTTCTGGTTCAGCTTGGAGAATCCGTCTTGCGATTCTTCCTTGTGATGCTTAAATCACATGTCCATACAACCAGAGCTGTGACTTCTCAATACAGATAAGTAGCAGCTTGATCTGAAGCAGTGATTCCCAACATGGAGCAACCCCCCCCCCCCCTCCACCAGTGGGACCATGGAAGATTATTGTGAGGCATGGGATTCCAATTTTTTTCTTTTTTTTTTTAGTGAAAATCCTTTTTTCACAGCAAACCTACTACATCTATAGTCAGCCTAACCAATCCAATCCCTCCAACCAAGCATATGGCTACAGTATAGCGCTATTCTCATGCCCCAGTGTTGATAGTTCTTTAAGGAAAGTATATAATTATGAAATACCAAAAATAAAGTTGTTTTTTTTTTTGTTTTTTCCAACCACCAGTGGGGCGTACATTATTCTGTAAAGTTATAGTGGGGCCTTGAGGAAAATAGGTTTGGAAACACTGATCTAGAGAGACTCCTTGGTCTCTGAGCTATGCACTCCTTCAGAGGAACCCTGTTTTGGGCATTTATATTGGTGATCGTTTTCTTTCAGTCAGTACCCAATATTCATTCCACCTTACATGTTGATTAAATTGACTCATTATTAATATTCTTATCACAGCAATGGATGAGCAGACTCATTAGAGAATTGGCGATAATGCTTTACAATATTCATTCTGGTTATTTATGCTCTGAGTTCAAATCCCATTGAGTTCAATTCTGCCTCTCATCCCTCCTGGATTGCTAAAATTAATTACCATATTTAAAATATGACAAGACCTTCAGAAGTTTTCATTCCAACAGATATTGAGGCTGTAGACAAATGTAGTTACGTATTCAAAAAGACACTTGCCCAAGATGCTACTCAGTGGGACTGAACCCGGAGCCATGTAGTTGCAAAACAAGCTTCTTATCACACATGCAGCAATGGTGTTGGTATTTGTATATGTCTGGGAGGAGGGGAGAAGTATATTTCCCTTTCCTCCACTCGGTTTTGTTATCTTTATTACCGTTTCTACATTAGTCTTCATATTTATATCCATATTCTTCATCATCATCATCATCAAGTGGAAATGTCAGCCACTGATCCACAGAAAGCAACAGCTGATAGTCATTCTCTCTCTCCCTCCTCCTCTACACCTCTCTTTTTCTCTCTCTCTCTCTCTCTCTCTCTCTCTCTCTCTCTCTCTCTCTCTCTCTCCACTCATTCACTCACTCACTCTCATATGCTGTATCTATATATAAATATTCAGACAACCACTACTTAGTTTCCCTCTCTCTCTCTCTCTTGCACAGACATGCACACACATACATGTATGCAGAGGAATATATCCTCTTTCCCTCTCTGTCTCACATATTCATAAATGCACACACATACACATGTGTTTACAGACACACACACACACACATACGCATATATAAATATATTAGATAAATTCATAATATTTGGCATGATATCCATTTCCTCTTCCTAAATAGCTCCCACATTAAAATTCTCTTCATCGTTTAGTGATTACCTTCCACTTATGTATAGTTTAGATGTCGCAATCGAGCAAAGTCTTTCTTCATTTGTTGCAGAAAATGTTCTTTTTCTTTTTGTAGTTGTTTAGCCCAGATCACCTTTTAATCACGCAGACCCTATAACAAAACTAGCATTTCCCTCTGGCTTTTTCCATGCCGTGCTTGAGAAGACCCATGAAGCCAAGTGATAGTCAACCTCGGAATTTGAACTCCACGTAACGGCAGACAAAATACTGCTAAGCATTTTGCCCGGCGTGCTAATGATTCTTCCAGCTCACTGCCCTAAAGCTAAGCTACACGTTAATCCTGTAATATTTAAACTGGCCATATCCAGCCCAGATGCCATGCCTGTTTTATGCTTACACTGGCCAGATCTGCCATTTCATACCTATCCTACAATGTCATTCTAAAAAGTAAACAATCACATCATTGAAATCTCGAAGCTATAAGATAATGCATAATTAATTCAAAACAAATTATTACATTTGACAAAGTAACCTGAATGTGAAAGGGTTAAGTCTATGACCCAAATAAGTTCCAATGTGTTTGCATCATAAATTTCTCTTGATATTTTATCAGACAATGAATACGATTAATTAAATGATTAATTTTTAATTGCAAATTTACAAAATATTTAATGATGTAAATTTGCTGTAATTTTTCACAAATATTTACATTGTATTAATTAGATAGTGTTACTGATACAATTTTAATGTGGCTACAGACCAAGCAATAATGCAGATAAGAGAATAATTTCCCATACTATTATCATAATTCTTTAAACTATATCTTTACATCTACACTACGTTTCAATAACTTTGAGCTCTCGTTATTATTAATTGCCTTAAGGCGGTGAGCTGGCAGAATCGTTAGCACGTCAGGCGAAATGCTTAGCGGTATTTCGTCTGCTGGAGACACAATGGCCCAGTGGTTAGGGCAGCGGACTCGTGGTCGGAGGATCGCGGTTTCGATTGCCAGACCGGGCGTTGTGTGTGTTTATTGAGTGAAAACACCTAAGCTCCACGAGGCTCCGGCAGGGGGTGGTGGCGACCCCTGTTGTACTCTTTCGCCCCAACTTTCTCTCACTCTTTCTTCCTGTTTCTTGAGTAAAGCTGCGATGGATTGGCGTCCCGTCCAGCTGGGGGGAGGGGAACAATTATGCCATAGAAACCGGGAAACAGATCCCATGAGTCTGGCTAGGCTTTTAAAGGGCGCAAAAAAAAAAAAAAATTTCGTCTGCTATTACATTGTGAGTTCAAATTCCACTGAGGTTGACTTTGCCTTTCATCCTTTCAGGGTCGATAAATTAAGTACCAGTTACGCACTGGGGTTCAATGCTTTAGCTGATGCAACCATTTAGCTGAATTCCCCTCTGTTGCAAGCATTAGGTCCTCTGGTTCCTTTCATCATCATCTTAATGTTCACTTTTTCATGCTTGACTGGATTAAAGCAGATTTTCTGCAACCAGATGCTCTTCCTGTTGCCAACACTTGCCCGTTTCCAAGCTAGGTGACATTTCCCTAAGGCCAAACATGCTTTGGCAGGATATTACAAATGAATGACTTTCATTTACAACAATCACATGATACGAAGACTTGGAGACACGCGCGCGCGCGCGCACACACACACACACACACACACGACAGGCTTCTTTCAGTTTCTGTTTACCAAACCCACTCAGAAAGCTTTGGTCGGCCCGAGGCTAGAGTAGAAGACACTTGCCCAAGGTGCCACGCAGTGGGACTGAACCCAGAACCATGTGGTTGGTAAGTAAGCTACTTACCACACAGCCACTCCTACGCCTAGTTGGTTGATTATAAAAAAAGCATAAAAACAAATTTTCCAACAGCTAAATTTGTGGCATATAATGTCGCTTAAGTTGTTGCCTGTGTATGTAATAATGCTCATTTCTTACAAATTATCATTGCTCTCTTTCTCTCTCTTTCCTCCTCTTTTCCTTGTAAAATGATATTCCTAATTCTGTGTGTGTGTGTGTGTGTGTTCTTGGTTGCTCCTCATGTTTCAATGGCTCTAGTCAGCTCTGCATAAGATAACAGATCTAACAAGTGGAAACAACTACCCCACCTCATTTATATATATATATATATATATATATATACATACATATACACGCACACATATACATGCATGCATGCGCATCTATGTGTTGTGATTTGGCCTGTCTGTTTATGTGCACATGTGCATTTCCACTGCTGTTATGGATGTTGCTGTCATCATATTTTGCTATAAATAGAATTATGTCATGGTTTTTTTTTTTTTCTTTCTGTCAGTTTTTAAAAATTTTTCTTATTTTTTGTTACGTTGAAGTCTATTTTATCGTTTGAACAGAATTAAGTCCCCATGAATAATAATAATAATAATAATAATAATCTGGTTTTTTTTTTTGGTGGAGAGGGCTAGTCAGTGGCATCAGCCTACAGATAATTTTTTATCGACCCCAAAAGGATGAAAGGTAAAGTTGACTTGAACAGGCATTTGAACTTGGAATGCAAAACTGGTAGAAATGCCACTAAGCATTTCGTCCAACATGCTAACAATTCTTCCAGCTCACTGCCTTCAATAATAATAATAAACAAAAGGGAAAATATAGAAATATACTGATGGAAATTATTTGAAGTATTTATCTCTATATATCTGTATCTCTCTCTCTCTCTCTCTCTTTCTCTCTCTCTCTCTCTCTCTCTCTCTCTCTGAGACTGTCTTGTCTTTCTCTCTCAATCTATGCCTCTCTCTCTCTCTCTCTCTCAGCCTGTCTCGTCTCTATCTACGCCTCTTCCTCTCTCCTCTCTCTTTGAGCATGTGTATGTGTAAAAATATGAAAACTTGGCCCAACACTTTTTATGGACGTGTGTAGGCTAAGATGCTTAGTTCAGCTGAAAGTAGGTTGATTGCTTTAGTACTTGACTTCTATTCGCATTCAGATGGAGTTCTTCCAAAAGAATCACCCAATACAATACCAGCTCTTTGGCTTTGGCTGTGCTTTATACTTCTTTTTCTTTTACCTTTTTCCCTGTATTTTTTTTTTGTCTTTGTTTTGTGGTTAGTGGTTTTACAGAAACTGCTATTTCATTAACAGAAACTGCTATTTCATTAAACCAGTTTTAACTGCTCGTTCACACCCACATGCGTTAGTAAGAGATATACTATGCACAGATGTGCATTTCCTGCAATTGCTTCAAAGTGCTGGTGTTTATCTTTGACATTGTTTACCATAGTGCCACAATACAGTCAGAAACTACCGAAATAGTCTGGCTTAAATATTCCTTCGTCTCTTCTTCAGCTATTACTGGCGTGGGGGACACCGCTTTCAATTCGTGTCATACTAACAAAACAAATATTTTTTTTTTTTTTTTGTTTTTAAAGACGAATCCTAATTAGCCATTTTACTAATGAGCTGTGAAATTTTTTTTTTTTTTTTTTGTTATAGAATGTAATAAATATAAATAAGACATGTGTGCACACATTGTTTTTGTTTATCTATTTGTTTTATTTATTTATATATTTATTTATTCTGCTGCTGCTGCTGCTTTGTCACGGTGAGAAGGACAATGTCATTGACCTCATATTTGTTTGTTCAGGGCCCTGCGGAAACTTGTAGGATAAGAAAGGGCAGGGCAGACTTATACTTAAATGGGGGACCTGGCCTTGATGTATGCTATGGAGCCCACTCCATTGCAAAACACAACCAAGGACCAGGGGGTGGAGTGGGGGTGGGGTGCAGGTGCTGGTGGTAAACCAGGTGGCAGAAACACCCAAGAATTCAGAACCCTAAATACAAAAAGGGTCAGAACAAATACCATGATTATCTGATTCTATAAAAACTTCTGTCGATTCTATCAAACTCCCAAACCACTCCTTCTTGGGTTACTTCTTCTGTTGCCACTTAACCCCTCTTATTTTTATCTCACCATTTGCCTTTATACATCTAGAATTGCCCTCTTGCCTTTCTTCCCCTTCACTGTACCCACCCACTTTTCCCCTACTCCTTTCTCTCTCTCTCTCTATCTCTCCGTCTCTCTCCCTCTCCATCACTCCCTCATAAACAAGGATACTTTTGCATATTCAATCTCTGGTCTCTCTCTTCTTCCTATCTTTTTGCTACCCTGTAGCATCTATTTCTTGCCCCTGAACCTTATGACACTGCCCACACATTCTGTTCATACTCACCTCTCTCGATGTTGGATAACCCTTGACACTCTCCTTACACAACCCAACTTAACATCTTTCAAGATTTTTACAAACGGGCAAGACAATATGTTAGATGGGCTGCTGTACTGTATGGCACGGAACTGTCAAGTGTGTGTGTATGGGTTGGTGAGAGGAAGAGCATCATACTGTGCCAAGGGAAATCAGCAATTTTCTCTGAAAACAAGGGACCGCATCAGGAGGTGAAATGCTTTGAAACCCATCCAGCAGGTTGAGGAAATAGGGGCTTAAATAATGATGATGATATGCATATATATTCAAACACACACACACACACACACAAATATGTGTATATTATATTATGTTTCCCTGCTCTACCAGCTCCATTCCATGCAGTTACTTTAAATAACACACTTTAGGGACCTCTCCTCTCATCTTATGCATTTCAAATGTTTTTGTTTTTCGTTTTTCTTCTTTTTTTGCCCATCCTTCAAGTAGGCACACAGTAACCATCTGTGTGTTTTGTTCTTTACGATCTCCTGTTACAGACACATCAGGTCACCTACTTAAACTGTTCATACTTATCGCATAAGCGTATTTATGTGTCCTACTTTTTCTTTTTTTTTTTTTTTCTTTTATGAGTGTGTGTGTTACATGTTTTTAAAAACCATCCAATTATATAGCAATAACAATTAGACAAAAATAAAATGTAATAATGACAGTTATTTCTATGCTGTGTGTATTGAATTAGTTCAAGTGACAATTTATGAAGACAGGCTTGACTGAGTGATTTTTGAATTACTTTTACTAAAATTTTGAAAGCAATGTTGTTTTTTTTTTTACTCAAGTTGTACAGCACAAAAACGAATATGATATTCTGGACTTTCCAAGACTGTCATCTTTCAGTTTTGGTTCCCACATTGTCACAACAGCAACACCAGCAGCAATGGTGGTTGTTGTCGTCCTCATAGTGGTAAGTGTGGTGGTGCCGGTAGTAATAGTGTTGGTTGTAGTAGTAGTGGTTGTGGTGGTAGTAGTAGTTGTTATCGTTGTGTAATCCTCTAGGGTTACCCCCTGGTGGTGAAAAGCATTCCAATTTGGCCATCACGATTTTTATTTGTCATACGCATCATATCTCCCAAAAATGTGTTTTCCCTTTTTTAAGATGTAGTAATGTGTGATTCAATCAAACTTGGCTGCTAGGAAGAGTGACCGTGTAGAATTTTGAGTTTCCAATTGACAGAAACTTCAACAGTGTCTTTTATTTATTTTTATTTATTTATTTTTTTTTTTTTCACAAGCTTCTTATCTTCTTATGCGCCCTTTTAAAGCCTAGCCAGGCTCACGGGCCTGGTTTCCTGGTTTCTATGGCGTATGTATTCCCCTCCCCACCCCAGCTGGACGGGACACCAGTCCATTGCAGCTTTACTCAAGAAACAGGAAGAAAGAGTGAGAGAAAGTTGGGGCGAAAGAGTACAACAGGAGTTGCCACCACCCTCTGCCGGAGCCTCATGGAGCTTTTAGGTGTTTTCGCTCAATAAACGCTCACAACGACCGGTCTGGGAATCGAAACAGCAATCCTCTGGCCGTGAGTCCGCTGCGCTAACCACTGGGCCATTGCGCCTCCACACTTTTTTCACAAGCAACACTACAGTTTTCACTCAAAAATGTGAGCACACACACACACATGTTGACACCTCCTTTTCTTCCATCTTCTCTCTTTTTCCTCTCCTCCTCCTCCTCTGTCTTCTTTCTTCCTCATCATTACTCAAAGGAGCCAAGGAATGGCTTCTGTCTAAATCCAATTGTGCCTCCTCTACCACATCTCTACCCACAGCCTCTTCTACCACCCCCCACTCCTGATGCTAAATCTACCTCAGTCACCATTATCATCCTCTCATTGTCTATATTATCAACTTCACCACTGCCACTACCATATCATGGAATATTCTTAAATAACTTTGTTCTTTGCAGAAACAATTAAACCATCAGGAGTTCTTTGGATAGACCTATTCTTTTTCTTTTTCTTTTGATTTTGATTTTTATTCTTTTTTGCCTTCTTTTCGAATCTCTGGAGGAATAATTTTACTTTCTTTTACCTTTCCTGTTCTGTTCTTCTTTTTTTTTTTTTTTTCATTTCTTACTTTTCACATTCTAACTCTTGAATATCATCATCATCATTATTATTATTATTATTATTATTATTATTATTATTATTACTATTATTAAGGCAGTGAGCTGGCAGAATCATTAACACCCTGAGCAAAATGCTTAGCAGTATTTCGCCTGCAGCTATGTTCTGAGTTCAAATTCCGCTGAGGTCGATTTTTGCCTTTCATCCTTTCGGGGTCAATAAGTCCACCAGGCTTGCTTAAAATTTGTTAGGTTTAGGGAAAGTTATAGTGCCTGCAAACCAAATACAAAAACTAAATAAAACTAAAGTTAAGGACATATATATATATATATATATATATATATATATTGTGTGTGTGTATGTGTTTTATTGGCAAAATATGACCATCCCCAAGTATAGCAACACGCACGCACTCACGCACGCATGCCTATGCAAAGCAACATCCTTATACATACTTTTACTAACACATTCTGTTCTCAGTATCCGCATGTCTACCATGAGCTGTCTGCTGTGATCTAGTTGACTGCAGACTATTAGCTACTCCCCGCCTTCTCTCTCTCTCTCTCGCTCTCGCTCTCTCTCTCTCTTCTTCAAGTGATCCTGTTAATATCAGCTAAAATGGTCAAAGGAAATAAATGAATGTTCCCCATAGGCCAATCTGTTTGCCTGCCTGCCTGCTAATATCCACAATTATTAACTGTAGTCATTTGAATAGGACTGTAAACTGTGTCAGTAAAGTCACTGAAGTCACATGGCTTACTCGGTTGGGTGCCATCAAACTGTTTTTTTTTTTAATGTTGTAGTAGGAATGCTGTGCATTTCATAATGTTTGATGTGTGAAAGGGGTGTAATTTCAATAGAAAGTGAGATATAGCACGCACACACACACACACACACACACACACACACACACACACACACACACACACACACACCCTCTCTCTACCACCACCACCACCACCATCATTACTATTATCATCATCATTTAACATTCGTTCACTTTCCCTTGCTTGCATGGGTCTGGTGGAATCTAATGAGGCAGATTTTCTCTAGCTGGATGCTCTTCCTGCAACCAACTTCCGTCGTTTCATCATCATAGCCGCTTAACGTCAGCTTTCCATGCTAGCATGGTTTGGACGATTTGACTGAGGACTGGTGAACCAGATGGTTGCACCAGGCTCCAATCTGATCTGGCAGTGTTTCTACAGCTGGATGCCCTTCCTAACGCCAACCACTCTGAGAGTCTAGTGGGTGCTTTTATGTGCCACCAGCATGAGGGCCAGTCACGCAGTACTGGCAACGGCTACGCTCAAAATGGTGTTTTTTATATGCCACCTGCACAGGAGCCAGTCCAGCGGCACTGGCAACGGCCGGTCCAGCGGCACTGGCAACGGCCGGTCCACGGGCACTGGCAACGGCCGGTCCACGGGCACTGGCAACGGCCGGTCCACGGGCACTCCGAACAAGAAAACGATCCTGCCTCTCTCGCCTACCCTGTAATGTCATTTTAAAAATAATCCCATCAGCATTATCTCAAAGCTACAAGATAATATATGATTAATTTAAAACATTGTGAATAAGCATTACATTTCACAGAGTAATTTGAATGCTAACGAGTTTTAAAAAAAAAAAAGTGGAGTTCTTTGAGTACTTCCAAATGATCCTCTCACAGCACAACATAACCCATTTTGTGTGAGTGTGTGTGAGAGAGAACTGCCTCCAGTATTTGACTGGTATCTTAGCTATTGACTTTGAGAGATATAAGTAGTCTACTTGTTAGAGATGTAATTACAGATGCGTTAAACTGCTGTACAATGTAGCACCTAAATCTTCAACAAACTTCTTGACTGTTTTTAAAATAAAGCGTCATGTAGTTTGAGACCTTCACTATTAAAGCATGTAACACTGCATGAGAATGACAAATTGAATAGAGCTAGAATTCAGACTAAATAAATTTGAGGACAAGCTACCATCATCCCTTCAAATCTACCAAACCTCTAAGCTGACTGTGGTTAATAAATAACAGCACTCTCACACACACACACCACAAATGTTATTTATTGAGAAAGTGAATAGACATCGAGACATTGGAATTATAATGATTATTATGACAGTAATAATAATAATAATAATAATACTGATGAATTTTTTTTTCTAAATTTATATTTTGTTTTTTAATAGTATTCACCAAATTGGAATGTCTGGTTTGTTTATGAAAATCAAATTTCATATTTAATGAGAGTTGTGACGAAGGAGGTGGGGTGTAAAAGGAAAGAAAATAAGAGGCAAAAGAACAAACAAAAACAATAAAAAGTGAAAGAAAAAAAGGCAGAACAGAAATAGAAATAATAATAATAATAATAATAATAATAATAATAATAATGATGAGGGTGAGATGGAGGAGGTGGCCGAGGAGGAGACAGATATACAATCTATTGATAAGCTCTTTCTGTGATGTTTTGTGATTGAGCTGTAATTAATTATAAAGTCTGTCTGGATTAGATACATTTTTCAGTTATATTAGTTTGCTATACACAATTATATATATATATATATATATATATATCTATGAGAAATGTGTGTGTGTGTGTGTATTTTTAGAAATGTATTTGTGTCTATCTCAGGAACAGACGTGTGTGTTTTTGCTGTTGTTGTTGTTGTTGTTTATTTTCAGTCTTGATCAAAGAACAGACCTATGATTGAACTCTGTAAATCCTCTTTTGTTTCAATGTCCACTTTTCCATTCCTGCATGGATCAGATTGAACTTGTTGGGGCAAACTTTCTATGGTCGGATGTCCTTCCTGTCACCAAGCCTCGCTTGTTTCCGAGCAATGATTATTCCCCTGCATCTGGATATGTTTTCCTGGAAGATTGGAAATGAACAACACTGCTTGTATGTTGGTGACACTCATTTACAGCAGTTACATATTGTCAAGGCAAGGTAACACACGCACACACCACATGCATAAATACATACTTATATGATAGGATTCTTTCAATTTCTATCTACCAAATCCACTCACAGAAGATGTAAATTGAAAGAAGCCTATCATTTTGTATTTGGAAAGTGTTGAGGGATTTTGTATATTTTGGATAGGTTCAGGGATTTTGTATATTGTGAGGTGTTGAGCTACCACACAGCTTCAGTGGTTTGTATTCTGTGACAGAGCTTCCACC